>NW_027597366.1:0-84551 GCF_964194155.1 Cetorhinus maximus
AGTCCAGGACTCTCTTAAGGTTAACTTGCAGGTTGAGTCGGTAGTTAGGGAGGCAAATGCAATGTTGGCATTTATTTGGAGAGGACTAGAATATAAAAGCAGGGATGTGCTGCGGAGGCTTTATAAGGCTCTGGTGTTTAGAATATTGTGAGCAATTTTGGGCCCCGTATCTCAGGAAGGATGTGCTGGCCCCTGGAGAGGGTCCAGAGGAGGTTCACGAGAACGATCCCAGGAATGAAAGGCTTAACATATGAGGAAGGTTTGAGGACTCTGGGTCTATACGCGATGGAGTTTAGAAGGATGAGGGGGGATCTGATTGAAACATACAGAATACTGAAAGGCCTGGATAGAGTGGGACGTGGGGAAGATGTTTCCATTAGTAGGAGAGACTAGTACCCGAGGGGCACAGCCTCAGAGTCAAGGGAAGACCTTTTAGAACAGAGATGAGGAGAAACTTCTTTAGCCAGAGAGAGTGGTGAATCTATGGAATTCATTGCCACATTCCGGCCAGGCCAGATGACCCCGCTGTCCATCTCTCCACCCCCCCTCCCACTAACTCTCTCTCTCTCTCTATCTCCTGCCACCCATGGGATCTCGCACAGCCACCACGAGGTTGTGGTTGGTTGGCGCGCCGGACGGTGATGTGGGTGAGTGACGGTGATGTGGGGGGTGGGGTGGGGTGGGGGGTGGGTGGTTGTGCGCGGGGGGAGGGCCAGGAGGACCCCCTCAACCAAATAAAAACTGCCAATCCCTCCTCTTCCCCAACCCAAACTCCCCTTGTGACGTCACAAGGGGCGGGGGCGAGTTCTCACCGGCTGGCCCCGCCCCCCCCACCGCCCACGAGCCCACAGGTCCCACCCTCAACCCCTTGAACCAATCAGCACACAGCTCCTCCCCCATCCCTCCCCTGATTGGCTGGATCGGGTTATGACCTCACAACGGGAGGGGGCGGGGCGGGCAGCCGCTGGCCTTTATAAAGGGGGTGGGGCCTGCCTGGGCACCGCCCATCACGCAGTCAGAGAGGAGCCGGCGGGTGTGCGGGGCGCCGCTGGTCAGTCATGGTCGCCCCTTGTTGTGGTCGGAGGAGACCCCGGGGCAGGAGCGAGAGGGAGGAGAGGGAGAGACACAGAGAGAGAGAGAGAGAGAGAGAGGAAGAGAGAGAGGAAGAGACAGAGAGAGAGGAAGAGACAGAGAGAGAGGAAGAGACAGAGAGAGGAAGAGACAGAGAGAGAGAAAGAGACAGAGAGAGGAAGAGATAGAGAGAGAGAGAGGAAGAGAGAGAGAGAGACAGAGAGAGAGACAGAGAGCGGAAGAGGCAGAGACAGAGACTGAGTGAGTGAGAGAGACAGAGACTGAGTGAGAGAGAGACAGAGACTGAGTGAGTGAGAGAGACAGAGACTGAGTGAGAGAGAGAGACAGAGACTGAGTGAGAGAGAGAGACAGAGACTGAGTGAGAGAGAGAGACAGAGACTGAGTGAGAGAGAGAGACAGAGACTGAGTGAGAGAGAGACAGAGACTGAGTGAGTGAGAGAGACAGAGACTGAGTGAGAGAGAGACAGAGACTGAGTGAGTGAGAGAGACAGAGACTGAGTGAGAGAGAGAGACAGAGACTGAGTGAGAGAGAGAGACAGAGACTGAGTGAGAGAGAGAGACAGAGACTGAGTGAGAGAGAGAGACAGAGACTGAGTGAGAGAGAGACAGAGACTGAGTGAGTGAGAGAGACAGAGACTGAGTGAGAGAGAGACAGAGACTGAGTGAGAGAGAGAGACTGAGACTGAGTGAGTGAGAGAGACTGAGACTGAGTGAGTGAGAGAGACAGAGACTGAGTGAGAGAGAGAGACTGAGATTGAGTGAGAGAGAGAGACAGAGACTGAGTGAGAGAGAGAGACAGAGACTGAGAGAGAGACAGAGACTGAGAGAGAGACAGAGACTGAGAGAGAGACAGAGACTAAGTGAGAGAGAGACAGAGACTAAGTGAGAGAGAGACAGAGACTAAGTGAGAGAGAGACAGAGACAGAGACTGAGTGAGTGAGTGAGTGAGAGAGAGAGAGACTGAGACTGAGACTGAGACTGAGTGAGAGAGACTGAGACTGAGACTGAGTGAGAGAGAGATGAACTGAGACTGAGACTGAGTGAGAGAGACTGAGACTGAGACTGAGTGAGAGAGAGAGACTGAGACTGAGTGAGAGAGAGAGACTGAGACTGAGTGAGAGAGAGAGACTGAGACTGAGTGAGAGAGAGAGACTGAGACTGAGTGAGAGAGAGAGACTGAGACTGACTGAGTGAGAGAGAGAGACTGAGACTGACTGAGTGAGAGAGAGAGACTGAGACTGACTGAGTGAGAGAGAGAGACTGAGACTGACTGAGTGAGAGAGAGAGACTGAGACTGACTGAGTGAGAGAGAGAGACTGAGACTGACTGAGTGAGAGAGAGAGACTGAGACTGACTGAGTGAGAGAGAGAGACTGAGACTGACTGAGTGAGAGAGAGAGACTGAGACTGAGTGAGAGAGAGAGACTGAGACTGAGTGAGAGAGAGAGACTGAGACTGAGTGAGAGAGAGAGACTGAGACTGAGTGAGAGAGAGAGACTGAGACTGAGTGAGAGAGAGAGACTGAGACTGAGTGAGAGAGAGAGACTGAGACTGAGTGAGAGAGAGAGACTGAGACTGAGTGAGAGAGAGAGACTGAGACTGAGTGAGAGAGAGAGACTGAGACTGAGTGAGAGAGAGAGACTGAGACTGAGACTGAGTGAGAGAGAGAGACTGAGACTGAGACTGAGAGAGAGACTGAGACTGAGACTGAGACTGAGAGAGAGACTGAGACTGAGACTGAGACTGAGAGAGAGACTGAGACTGAGTGAGAGAGAGAGACTGAGACTGAGTGAGAGAGAGAGACTGAGACTGAGTGAGAGAGAGAGACTGAGACTGAGTGAGAGAGAGAGACTGAGACTGAGTGAGAGAGAGAGACTGAGACTGAGTGAGAGAGAGAGACTGAGACTGAGACTGAGTGAGAGAGAGAGACTGAGACTGAGTGAGAGAGAGAGACTGAGACTGAGACTGAGAGAGAGACTGAGACTGAGACTGAGACTGAGAGAGAGACTGAGACTGAGACTGAGACTGAGACTGAGACTGAGAGAGAGACTGAGACTGAGTGAGAGAGAGAGACTGAGACTGAGTGAGAGAGAGAGACTGAGACTGAGTGAGAGAGAGAGACTGAGACTGAGTGAGAGAGAGAGACTGAGACTGAGTGAGAGAGAGAGACTGAGACTGAGTGAGAGAGAGAGACTGAGACTGAGTGAGAGAGAGAGACTGAGACTGAGTGAGAGAGAGAGACTGAGACTGAGTGAGAGAGAGAGACTGAGACTGAGTGAGAGAGAGAGACTGAGACTGAGTGAGAGAGAGAGACTGAGACTGAGACTGAGTGAGAGAGAGAGACTGAGACTGAGACTGAGTGAGAGAGAGAGACTGAGACTGAGACTGAGAGAGAGACTGAGACTGAGACTGAGACTGAGAGAGAGACTGAGACTGAGTGAGAGAGAGAGACTGAGACTGAGTGAGAGAGAGAGACTGAGACTGAGTGAGAGAGAGAGACTGAGACTGAGTGAGAGAGAGAGACTGAGACTGAGTGAGAGAGAGAGACTGAGACTGAGTGAGAGAGAGAGACTGAGACTGAGTGAGAGAGAGAGACTGAGACTGAGACTGAGAGAGAGACTGAGACTGAGACTGAGACTGAGAGAGAGACTGAGACTGAGAGAGAGACTGAGACTGAGACTGAGACTGAGAGAGAGACTGAGACTGAGTGAGAGAGAGAGACTGAGACTGAGTGAGAGAGAGAGACTGAGACTGAGTGAGAGAGAGAGACTGAGACTGAGTGAGAGAGAGAGACTGAGACTGAGTGAGAGAGAGAGACTGAGACTGAGTGAGAGAGAGAGACTGAGACTGAGTGAGAGAGAGAGACTGAGACTGAGTGAGAGAGAGAGACTGAGACTGAGTGAGAGAGAGAGACTGAGTGAGAGAGAGAGACTGAGTGAGAGAGAGAGACTGAGACTGAGTGAGAGAGAGAGACTGAGACTGAGTGAGAGAGAGAGACTGAGACTGAGTGAGAGAGAGAGACTGAGACTGAGTGAGAGAGAGAGACTGAGACTGAGTGAGAGAGAGAGACTGAGACTGAGTGAGAGAGAGAGACTGAGACTGAGTGAGAGAGAGAGACTGAGACTGAGTGAGAGAGAGAGACTGAGACTGAGTGAGAGAGAGAGACTGAGACTGAGTGAGAGAGAGAGACTGAGACTGAGTGAGAGAGAGAGACTGAGACTGAGTGAGAGAGAGAGACTGAGACTGAGTGAGAGAGAGAGACTGAGACTGAGTGAGAGAGAGAGACTGAGACTGAGTGAGAGAGAGAGACTGAGACTGAGTGAGAGAGAGAGACTGAGACTGAGACTGAGTGAGAGAGAGAGACAGAGACTGAGACTGAGACTGAGAGAGAGACTGAGACTGAGACTGAGACTGAGAGAGAGACTGAGACTGAGACTGAGAGAGAGACTGAGACTGAGTGAGAGAGAGAGACTGAGACTGAGTGAGAGAGAGAGACTGAGACTGAGTGAGAGAGAGAGACTGAGACTGAGTGAGAGAGAGAGACTGAGACTGAGTGAGAGAGAGAGACTGAGACTGAGTGAGAGAGAGAGACTGAGACTGAGTGAGAGAGAGAGACTGAGTGAGAGAGAGAGACTGAGACTGAGTGAGAGAGAGAGACTGAGACTGAGTGAGAGAGAGAGACTGAGACTGAGTGAGAGAGAGAGACTGAGACTGAGTGAGAGAGAGACTGAGACTGAGTGAGAGAGAGAGACAGAGACTGAGTGAGAGAGAGAGACAGAGACTGAGTGAGAGAGAGAGACAGAGACTGAGTGAGAGAGAGAGACAGAGACTGAGTGAGAGAGAGAGACAGAGACTGAGTGAGAGAGAGAGACAGAGACTGAGTGAGAGAGAGAGACTGAGACTGAGTGAGAGAGAGAGACTGAGACTGAGTGAGAGAGAGAGACTGAGACTGAGTGAGAGAGAGAGACTGAGACTGAGTGAGAGAGAGAGACTGAGACTGAGTGAGAGAGAGAGACTGAGACTGAGTGAGAGAGAGAGACTGAGACTGAGTGAGAGAGAGAGACTGAGACTGAGTGAGAGAGAGACTGAGACTGAGTGAGAGAGAGAGACAGAGACTGAGTGAGAGAGAGAGACAGAGACTGAGTGAGAGAGAGAGACAGAGACTGAGTGAGAGAGAGAGACAGAGACTGAGTGAGAGAGAGAGACAGAGACTGAGTGAGAGAGAGAGACAGAGACTGAGTGAGAGAGAGAGACAGAGACTGAGTGAGAGAGAGAGACAGAGACTGAGTGAGAGAGAGAGACAGAGACTGAGTGAGAGAGAGAGACAGAGACTGAGTGAGAGAGAGAGACAGAGACTGAGTGAGAGAGACAGAGACTGAGTGAGAGAGAGAGACAGAGACTGAGTGAGAGAGAGAGACAGAGACTGAGTGAGAGAGAGAGACAGAGACTGAGTGAGAGAGAGAGACAGAGACTGAGTGAGAGAGAGAGACAGAGACTGAGTGAGAGAGAGAGACAGAGACTGAGTGAGAGAGAGAGACAGAGACTGAGTGAGAGAGAGAGACAGAGACTGAGTGAGAGAGAGAGACAGAGACTGAGTGAGAGAGAGAGACAGAGACTGAGTGAGAGAGAGAGACAGAGACTGAGTGAGAGAGAGAGACAGAGACTGAGTGAGAGAGAGAGACAGAGACTGAGTGAGAGAGAGAGACAGAGACTGAGTGAGAGAGAGAGACAGAGACTGAGTGAGAGAGAGAGACAGAGACTGAGTGAGAGAGAGAGACAGAGACTGAGTGAGAGAGAGAGACAGAGACTGAGTGAGAGAGAGAGACAGACTGTCTCTCTCACTCACTCACTCAGTCTCTCTCTCTCTCTCACTCAGACTCTCTCTCTCTCTCTCACTCAGTCTCTCTCTCTCTCTCTCACTCAGTCTCTCTCTCTCTCTCTCACTCAGCCTCTCTCTCTCTCTCTCACTCAGCCTCTCTCTCTCTCTCTCACTCAGCCTCTCTCTCTCTCTCTCACTCAGCCTCTCTCTCTCTCTCTCACTCAGTCTCTCTCTCTCTCTCTCACTCAGTCTCTCTCTCTCTCTCTCACTCAGTCTCTCTCTCTCTCTCTCACTCAGTCTCTCTCTCTCTCTCTCACTCAGTCTCTCTCTCTCTCTCTCACTCAGTCTCTCTCTCTCTCTCTCACTCAGTCTCTGTCTCTCTCTCTCACTCAGTCTCTCTCTCTCTCTCTCACTCAGTCTCTGTCTCTGTCTCTCTCACTCAGTCTCTGTCTCTGTCTCTCTCACTCAGTCTCTGTCTCTGTCTCTCTCACTCAGTCTCTGTCTCTCTCTCTCACTCAGTCTCTGTCTCTCTCTTTCACTCAGTCTCTGTCTCTGTCTCTCTCACTCAGTCTCTGTCTCTGTCTCTCTCACTCAGTCTCTGTCTCTGTCTCTCTCACTCAGTCTCTGTCTCTCTCTCAGTCTCTGTCTCTCTCTCTCACTCAGTCTCTGTCTCTCTCTCTCACTCAGTGAGTGAGTGAGAGAGACAGAGACTGAGTGGGAGAGAGAGACAGAGACTGAGTTAGTGAGAGAGACAGAGACTGATTGAGAGAGAGAGACAGACCCTCCCTCCCCCTCCCTCCCCATCCCTCCCCCTCCCTCCCCATCTTTCCTGCTCCCCTCACCCTCCCCTCACCCTTCCTCCCCCCACCCTCCCTCCCCTCACCCTCCCTCCCCTCCACCCCACTCACTCTTTGTTTGTCTGTCCTACGGGTAGGATCCGGGTGAGGGAGAGGGAGAGGGAGAGGGAGAGGGAGAGGGTGACGGAGAGAGGGGGAGAGAGAGAGAGACGGAGACGGAGACGGAGACGGAGACGGATGGAGACGGAGAGAGAGAGAGAGGGGGAGAGAGAGGGAGACGGAGACGGAGACGGAGACGGAGACGGAGACGGAGGGAGACGGAGAGAGAGAGACGGAGACGGAGACGGATGGAGACGGAGAGACGGAGGGAGAAGAGGTGCAAATCCCGTCTGCCGCATCCTGAATTGTTTTCCCTCCTCCCTCACCCTCCCTCCCTCCCCTCACCCTCCCTCCCCTCCCCCTCCCTCCCCTCACCCTCCCCTCACCCTCCCTCACCCTCCCTCCCTCCCCTCACCCTCCCTCCCCTCTCCATTTTTGTGTCCTACAGGTGGGATCGATCCTGAATTCCGGCTCCATGGGGTGTAGGGGGTTTGGGGAGAAGTTGCTGAAGTGGAAACTGTTACAGACCCAAAAGCCCAACTCCTGGGAGCCCCATTGAGAAGCTGCTGCCCCCAACACAACAGCCCCACCCAGGTAAGTGAAGAGTTTGTTACAGGGTCTGGGGGGAGAGCGGGGCAGTGGGATTAGTTTGGGGATTGATACAGGGTCTGGGGGGGGGAAGAGTCTCAGGTTCTGGTTAATGGTTAAAACCCCCAGGATGTTGGTGTTGGGGGTGAGGGAGTTACTGAGGGTTGTGGGGATTGGAGACTGTGAAGCACAGATTGAAATGGTGTCTTTGTGTCTCAACAGGGAGAGCGGCAAAGCCCCGGGGACCTCACTTCAGGAGCAGCCGAGTGCGATGGGAATGGGGAATGGACCCCCCGCACCGGAAGCATCCAGCGATTGGGAGACCGAGGCCATTCAGCCCACTCTGCCTGGGCCGGCACTTCGACATCATGGGGACGCTGGTTAGATTCTCTCTTGTTGGAGACGCTCATTGCCCGGCCCGTGTGGGGAGAATGAGCACCGGGTGTGATGCCCGTTCGGAGACCAACACTCGGTGAAGTGGCTGATCCAACATCGCCTCCCTCGGCCGCCAGACGCCTCCCGCCGCCGCCGGACACCTCCCTCGGCCGCCAGACGCTTCCCTCGGCCGCCGGACGCCTCCCTCGGCCGCCGGACGCCTCCCTCGGCCGCCGGACGCCTCCCTCGGCCGCCGGACGCCTCCCTCGGCCGCCGGACGCCTCTCTCGGCCGCCGGACGCCTCCTACCGCGTTGACCGGAGAGACAGGGTCCAACATGATTTCTCTTTCACCACACCATGAAGACTCTGCCCGATAGTCTTCAATTGTTCTAAGTGCGCGGCTACAACCTTCTTAATAAAGTTTCTAAAAATGACAAATGTTGACTGGCCTGTGGTTTTCTGCTTTCTGTCTCTGTTCCTTTCAATAAGGGAGTTACATTGACCATTGACCTCCACCCTCACTAACACACAGCCCGTCCCACTCTCAGATACCAGCTCCACCCTCACTAACACACAGCCTGTCCCACTCTCAGATACCAGCTCCTCCCTCACTAACACACAGCCCGTCCCACTCTCAGATACCAGCTCCACCCTCACTAACACACAGCCTGTCCCACTCTCAGATACCAGCTCCTCCCTCACTAACACACAGCCTGTCCCACTCTCAGATACCAGCTCCACCCTCACTAACACACAGCCTGTCCCACTCTCAGATACCAGCTCCTCCCTCACTAACACACAGCCTGTCCCACTCTCAGATACCAGCTCCTCCCTCACTAACACACAGCCCGTCCCACTCTCAGATACCAGCTCCACCCTCACTAACACACAGCCTGTCCCACTCTCAGATACCAGCTCCTCCCTCACTAACACACAGCCTGTCCCACTCTCAGATACCAGCTCCTCCCTCACTAACACACAGCCTGTCCCACTCTCAGATACCAGCTCCTCCCTCACTAACACACAGCCCGTCCCACTCTCAGATACCAGCCACTCCCTCACTAACACACAGCCTGTCCCACTCTCAGATACCAGCTCCACCCTCACTAACACACAGCCCGTCCCACTCTCAGCTACCAGCTCCTCCCTCACTAACACACGGCCTGTCCCACTCTCAGATACCAGCTCCTCCCTGCGTTAACCCTTCACTATTGGAGTGTCAGTAATTGAGGGTGTGCTGCACAATTTGAGAGTCAGTAATTGAGGGTGTGGTGCACTATTGGAGTGTCAGTAATTGAGGGTGTGGTGCACTATTGGAGTGTCAGTAATTGAGGGTGTGGTGCACTATTGGAGTATCAGTAATTGAGGGTGTGCTGCACTTTTGGAGTGTCAGTAATTGAGGGTGTGGTGCACTATTGGAGTGTCAGTAATTGAGGGTGTGGTGCACTATTGGAGTATCAGTAATTGAGGGTGTGCTGCACTATTGGAGAGTCAGTAATTGAGGGTGAGCTGCACTATTGGAGTGTCAGTAATTGAGGGTGTGCTGCACTATTTGAGGGTCAGTAATTGAGGTTGTGCTGCACTATTGGAGTGTCAGTAATTGAGGGTGTGCTGCACTATTGGAGTGTCAGTAATTGAGGGTGTGCTGCACTATTTGAGAGTCAGTAATTGAGGGTGAGCTGCACTATTGGAGTGTCAGTAATTGAGGGTGTGCTGCACTATTGGAGTGTCAGTAATTGAGGGTGTGCTGCACTATTTGAGAGTCACTAATTGAGGGTGAGCTGCACTATTGGAGTGTCAGTAATTGAGGGTGTGCTGCACTATTGGAGTGTCAGTAATTGAGGGTGAGCTGCACTATTGGAGTGTCAGTAATTGAGGGTGTGCTGCACTATTGGAGTGTCAGTAATTGAGGGTGTGCTGCACTATTGGAGTGTCAGTAATTGAGGGTGTGCTGCACTATTGGAGTGTCAGTAATTGAGGTTGTGCTGCACTATTGGAGTGTCAGTAATTGAGGGAGTGCTACACTATTGGAGTGTCATAATTGAGGTTGTGCTGCACTATTGGAGTGTCAGTAATTGAGGGAGTGCTACACTATTGGAGTGTCAGTAATTGAGGTTGTGCTGCACTATTGGAGTGTCGGTAATTGAGGGTATGATGCACTATTGGAGTCTAAGTATTTGAGGGTGTTTTGCACTATTGGAGTGTAAGTAATAGCGGGTGTTCTGCACTATTGGAGTCTAAGTAATTGAGGGTGTTTTGCACTATTGGAGTTTCAGTAATTGAGGGTGTGCTTCACTATTGGAGTGTCAGTAATTGAGGGTGTGCTGCACTATTGGAGTGTCAGTAATTGAGGGTGTGCTGCACTATTGGAGTGTCAGTAATTGAGGGTGTGCTGCACTATTGGAGAGTCAGTAATTGAGGGTGTGCTGCACTATTGGAGTTTCAGTAATTGAGGGTGTGCTGCACTATTGGAGTGTCAGTAATTGAGGGTGTGCTGCTTTATTGGAGTGTCAGTAATTGAGGGTGTGCTGCACTATTGGAGTGTCAGTAATTGAGGGTTTGCTGCACTATTGGAGTGACAGTAATTGAAGGTGTGCTGCACCATTGGAGTGTCAGTAATTGTGGTTGTGCTGCACTATTGGAGTGTCAGTAATTGAGGGTGAGCTGCAATATTGGAGAGTCAGTAATTGAGGGTGTGCTGCACTATTGGCGTGTCAGTAAATGAGGGTGTGCTGCACTTTTGGAGGGTCAGTAATTGAGGGTGTGCTGCACTATTTGAGTGTCAGTAAATGAGGGTGTGCTGCACTATTGGAGTGTCAGTAATTGATGGTGTGCTGCACTATTGGACTTTCAGTAATTGAGGGTGTGCTGCACTATTGGAGTGTCAGTAATTGAGGGTGTGCTGCACTATTGGAGTGTCAGTAATTGAGGGTGAGCTGCACTATTGGAGTGTCAGTAATTGAGGGTGTGCTGCACTATTGGAGTGTCAGTAATTGAGGGTGTGCTGCACTATTGGAGAGTCAGTAATTGAGGGTATGCTGCACTATTGGAGTGTCAGTAAATGTTGGTGTGCTGCACTATTGGAGTGTCAGTAATTGAGGGTGTGCTGCACTATTGGAGTGTCAGTAATTGATGGTGTGCTGCACTATTGGACTTTCAGTAATTGAGTGTTTGCTGCACTATTGGAGTGTCAGTAATTGAGGGAGTGCTGCACTAATGGAGTGTCAGTAATTGAGGGTGTGCTGCACTA
The DNA here is from genome assembly GCF_964194155.1 of Cetorhinus maximus. Taxonomy (NCBI): domain Eukaryota; kingdom Metazoa; phylum Chordata; class Chondrichthyes; order Lamniformes; family Cetorhinidae; genus Cetorhinus; species Cetorhinus maximus. The sequence continues at coordinate 11,021 of NW_027597366.1, forward strand.
TTGGACTTTCAGTAATTGAGGGTTTGCTGCACTATTGGAGTGTCAGAAATTGAGGGTGTGCTGCACTATTGGAGCGTCAGTAATTGAGGGTGTCCTGCACTATTGGAGGGTCAGTAATAGAGGGTGTGCTGCACTAATGGATTCCAAATAAATGAGGGTGTGCTGCACTATTGGAGTGTCAGTAATTGAGGGTGTGAGTCACTATTGGTGAGTCAGTAACTGAGGGTGTTATGCACTATTGGAGTGTCAGTAATTGAGGGTGTGCTGCACTAATGGCGGGTCAGTAATTGAGGGTGTGCTGCACTATTGGAGTGTCAGTAATTGAGGGTGTGCTGCACTATTGGAGTTTCAGTAATTGAGGGTGTGCTGCAATATTGGAGTGTCAGTTATTGAGGGTGTGCTGCACTATTGGAGTTTCAGTAATTGAGGGTGTGCAGCACTATTGGAGTGTGAGTAATTGAGGGTGTGCTGCACTATTGGAGTGTCAGTAATTGAGGGTGTACTGCACTATTGGAGTGTCAGTAATTGAGGGTGTGCTGCACTATTGGAGTGTCAGTAATTGTGGTTGTGCTGCACTATTGAAGTGTCAGTAATTGAGGGTGTGCAGCACTATTGGAGTGTCAGTAATTGAGGGTGTGCTGCACTATTGGAGTGTCAGTAATTGTGGTTGTGCTGCACTATTGGAGTGTCAGTAATTGAGGGTGTGCTGCACTATTGGAGTGTCAGTAATTTAAGGTGTGCTGCACTATTGGAGTGTCAGTAATTGAGGGTGTGCTGCACTATTGGAGTGTCATTAATTGAGGGTGTGCTGCACTATTGGAGTATCAGTAATTGAGAGTGTGCTGCACTATTGGAGTGTCAGTAATTGAGGGTGTGCTGCACTATTGGAGTGTCAGTAATTGAGGGTGTGCTGCACTATTGGAGTGTCAGTAATTGAGGGTGTGCTGCACTATTGGAGTGTCAGTATTTGAGGGTGTGCTGCACTATTGGAGTGTCAGTAATTGTGGGTGTGCTGCACTATTGGAGTGTCAGTAATTGAGGGTGTGCTGCAATATTGGAGAGTCAGTAATTGAGGGTGTGCTGCACTATTGGCGTGTCAGTAAATGAGGGTGTGCTGCACTATTGGAGTGTCAGTAATTGAGGGTGTGCTGCACTATTGGAGTGTCAGTAATTGAGGGTGTGCTGCACTATTGGAGTGTCAGTAAATGAGGGTGTGCTGCACTATTGGAGTGTCAGTAATTGAGGGTTTGCTGCACTATTGGAGTGTCAGTAATTGATGGTGTGCTGCACTATTGGACTTTCAGTAATTGAGGGATTGCTGCACTATTGGAGTGTCAGTAATTGAGGTTGTGCTGCACTATTGGAGTGTCAGTAAATGAGGGTGTACTGCAATATTGGTCTTTCAGTAATTGAGGGTGTGCTGCACTATTGGATTGTAAGTAATTGAGGGTGTGCTGCACTATTGGAGTGTCAGTAATTGAGGGTGTGCTGCACTATTGGAGGGTCAGTAATTGAGGGTGTGCTGCACAAATGGATTCCAAATAAATGAGGTTGTGCTGCACTATTGGAGGGTCAGTAATTGAGGGTGCGCTGCACTTTTGGACTGTGAGAAATTGAGGGTCTTTTGCACTATTGGAGTGTCAGTAATTGAGGGTGTGCAGCACTATTGTAGTGTCAGTAATTGAGGGTGTGCTGCACTATTGGAGTGTCAGTAATTGAGGTTGTGCTGCACTATTGGAGTGTCAGTAATTGAGGGTGTGCTGCACAATTGGAGTGTCAGTAATTGAGGTTCTGCTGCACTATTGGAGTGTCAGTAATTGAGGGTGTGCTGCACTATTGGAGTGTCAGTAATTGAGGTTCTGCTGCACTATTGGAGTGTCAGTAATTGAGGTTCTGCTGCACTATTGGAGTGTCAGTAATTGAGGTTGTGCTGCACTATTGGAGTGTCAGTAATTGAGGGTGTGCTGCAACATTGGAGTGTCAGAAATTGAGGGTGTGCTGCACTATTGGAGGGTCAGTAATTGAGGGTGTGCTGCACTATTGGAGAGTCAGTAATTGAGGGTGTGTTGCACTATTGGAGTGTCCGTAATTGAGGGTGTGCTGCACTATTGGAGTGTCAGTAATTGAGAGTGTGCTGCACTATTGGAGTGTCAGTAATTGAGGGTGTGCTGCAAAATTGGAGTGTCAGTAATTGAGAGTGTGCTGCACTATTGGAGTGTCAGTAATTGAGGGTGTGCTGCACTATTGGAGTGTCAGAAATTGAGGGTGTGCTGCATTATTGGAGTGACCGTAATTGAGGTTGTGCTGCACTATTGGAGGGTCAGTAATTGAGGGTGTGCTTCACTATTGGAGAGTCGGTAATTGTGGGTGTGTTGCACTATTGGAGTGTCCGTAATTGAGGGTGTGCTGCACTATTGGAGTGTCAGTAATTGAGGGTATGCTGCACTATTGCAGATTATGTAATTGAGGGTGTGCTTCACTATTGGAGTGTCAGAAATTGAGGGTGTGCTGCATTAATGGAGTGACCGTAATTGAGGTTGTGCTGCACTATTGGAGGGTCAGTAATTGAGGGTGTGCTGCACTATTGGAGAGTCAGTAATTGAGGGTGTGTTGCACTATTGGAGTGTCCGTAATTGAGGGTGTGCTGCAAAATTGGAGTGTCAGTAATTGAGAGTGTGCTGCACTATTGGAGTGTCAGTAATTGAGGGTGTGCTGCAGTATTGGAGTGTCAGTAATTGAGGGTGTGCTGCACTATTGGAGTGTCAGTAATTGAGGGTGTGCTGCACTATTGGAGTGTCAGTAATTGAGGGTGTGCTGCACTATTGGAGTTCAGTAATTGAGGATTTGCTGCACTATTGGAGTGTCTGTAATTGAGGTTTTGCTGCACTATTGGAGTGACAGTAATTGAGGGTGTGCTGCACTATTGGAGAGTCAGTAATTGAGGTTGAGCTGCACTATTGGAGTGTCAGTAATTGAGGGTGTGCTGCACTATTGGAGAGTCAGTAATTGAGGGTGTGCTGCACTATTGGAGTGTCAGTAATTGAGGGTGTGCTGCACTATTGGAGTGTCAGTAATTGAGGGTGTGCTGCACTATTGGAGTGTCAGTAATTGAGGGTGTGCTGCACTATTGGAGTGTCAGTAATTGAGGGTGTGCTGCACTATTGGAGTGTCAGTAATTGAGGGTGTGCTGCACTATTGGGGGTCAGTAATTGAGGGTGTGCTGCACTATTGGGGGTCAGTAATTGAGGGTGTGCTGCACTATTGGGGTTCAGTAATTGAGGGTGAGCTGCACTTTTGAATGGTCAGTAATTGAGGGTGTGCTGCACTATTGGATTGTCACTAATTGAGGCTTTGCTGCACTATTGGAGAGTCAGTAATTGAGGACGTGCTGCACTATTGGAGTTTCAGTAATTGAGGGTGTGCTTCACTATTGGAGTGTCAGTAATTGAGGGTGTGCTGCACTATTGGAGTGTCAGTAATTGAGGGTGTGCTGCACTATTGGAGTGTCAGTAATTGAGGGTGTGCTGCACTATTGGAGTGTCAGTAATTGAGGGTGTGCTGCACTATTGGAGTGTCAGTAATTGAGGGTGTGCTGCACTATTGGAGTTTAAGTAATTGAGTGTGTGCTGCACTATTGGAGAGTCAGTAATTGAGGGTGTGCTGCACTATTGGAGTGTCAGTAATTGAGGGTGTGCTGCACTATTGGAGTGTCAGTAATTGAGAGTGTGCTGCACTATTGGAGTGTCAGAAATTGAGGGTTTGATGCACTATTGGAGCGTCAGTAATTCAGGGTGTGCTGCACTATTGGAGTGTCAGTAATTGAGGCTGTGCTGCACTATTGGAGTGTCAGTAATTGAGGGTGTGCTGCACTATTGGAGTGTCAGTAATTGAGGGTGTGCTGCACTATTGGAGTGTCAGTAATTGAGGCTGTGCTGCACTATTGGAGTGTCAGTAATTGAGGGTGTGCTGCACTATTGGAGTGTCAGTAATTGAGGGTGTGCTGCACTATTGGAGTGTCAGTAATTGAGAGTGTGCTGCACTATTGGAGTGTCAGTAATTGAGGGTTTGATGCACTATTGGAGCGTCAGTAATTCAGGGTGTGCTGCACTATTGGAGTGTCAGTAATTGAGGGTGTGCTGCACTATTGGAGTGTCAGTAATTGAGGGTGTGCTGCACTATTGGAGTGTCAGTAATTGAGGGTGAGGTGCAATATTGGAGAGTCAGTAATTGAGGGTGTGCTGCACTATTGGCGTGTCAGTAAATGAGGGTGTGCTGCACTTTTGGAGGGTCAGTAATTGAGGGTGTGCTGCACTATTTGAGTGTCAGTAAATGAGGGTGTGCAGCACTATTGGTGTGTCAGTAATTGAGGGTGTGCTGCACTATTGGACTTTCAGTAATTGAGGGTGTGCTGCACTATTGGAGTGTCAGTAATTGAGGGTGTGCTGCACTATTGGAGAGTCAGTAATTGAGGGTATGCTGCACTATTGGAGTGTCAGTAAATGAGGGTGTGCTGCACTATTGGAGTGTCAGTAATTGAGGGTGTGCTGCACTATTGGAGTGTCAGTAATTGATGGTGTGCTGCACTATTGGACTTTCAGTAATTGAGGGTTTGCTGCACTATTGGAGTGTCAGTAATTGAGGGAGTGCTGCACTAATGGAGTGTCAGTAATTGAGGGTGTGCTGCGCTATTGGAGTGTCAGTAATTGAGGGTGTGCTGCACTATTGGAGTGTCAGTAATTGAGGGTGTGCTGCACTATTGGAGTGTCAGTAATTGAGGGTGTGCTGCACTATTGGAGTGTCAGTAATTGAGGGTGTGCTGAACTATTGGACTTTCAGTAATTGAGGGTTTGCTGCACTATTGGAGTGTCAGAAATTGAGGGTGTGCTGCACTATTGGAGCGTCAGTAATTGAGGGTGTCCTGCACTATTGGAGGGTCAGTAATTGAGGGTGTGCTGCACTAATGGATTCCAAATAAATGAGGGTGTGCTGCACTATTGGAGTGTCAGTAATTGAGGGTGTGAGTCACTATTGGTGAGTCAGTAACTGAGGGTGTTATGCACTATTGGAGTGTCAGTAATTGAGGGTGTGAGTCACTATTGGTGAGTCAGTAACTGAGGGTGTTATGCACTATTGGAGTGTCAGTAATTGAGGGTGTGCTGCACTAATGGCGGGTCAGTAATTGATGGTGTGCTGCACTATTGGAGTGTCAGTAATTGAGGGTGTGCTGCACTATTGGAGTTTCAGTAATTGAGGGTGTGCTGCAATATTGGAGTGTCAGTTATTGAGGGTGTGCTGCACTATTGGAGTTTCAGTAATTGAAGGTGTGCTGCACTATTGGAGTGTCAGTAATTGTGGTTGTGCTGCACTATTGGAGTGTCAGTAATTGAGGGTGTGCTGCACTATTGGAGTGTCAGTAATTGAGGGTGTGCTGCAGTATTGGAGTGTCAGTAATTGAGGGTGTGCTGCACTATTGGAGTGTCAGTAATTGAGAGTGTGCTGCACTATTGGAGTGTCAGTATTTGAGGGTGTGCTGCACTATTGGAGTGTCAGTAATTGAGAGTGTGCTGCACTATTGGAGTGTCAGTAATTGAGGGTGTGCTGCACTATTGGAGTGTCAGTAATTGAGGGTGTGCTGCACTATTGGAGTGTCAGTATTTGAGGGTGTGCTGCACTATTGGAGTGTCAGTAATTGTGGGTGTGCTGCACTTTTGGAGTGTCAGTAATTGAGGGTGTGCTGCAATATTGGAGAGTCAGTAATTGAGGGTGTGCTGCACTATTGGCGTGTCAGTAAATGAGGGTGTGCTGCACTATTGGAGTGTCAGTAAATGAGGGTGTGCTGCACTATTGGAGTGTCAGTAATTGAGGGTGTGCTGCACTATTGGAGTGTCAGTAATTGAGGGTGTGCTGCACTATTGGAGTGTCAGTAATTGACGGTGTGCTGCACTATTGGAGTGTCAGTAATTGAGGGTGTGCTGCACTATTGGAGTGTCAGTAAATGAGGGTGTGCTGCACTATTGGAGTGTCAGTAATTGATGGTGTGCTGCACTATTGGACTTTCAGTAATTGAGGGATTGCTGCACTATTGGAGTGTCAGTAATTGAGGTTGTACTGCACTATTGGAGTGTCAGTAATTGAGGTTCTGCTGCACTATTGGAGTGACAGTAACTAAGGGTGTGCTGCAACATTGGAGTGTCAGAAATTGAGGGTGTGCTGCATTATTGGAGTGACCGTAATTGAGGTTGTGCTGCACTATTGGAGGGTCAGTAATTGAGGGTGTGCTTCACTATTGGAGAGTCGGTAATTGTGGGTGTGTTGCACTATTGGAGTGTCCGTAATTGAGGGTGTGCTGCACTAATGGAGTGTCAGTAATTGAGGGTATGCTGCACTATTGCAGATTATGTAATTGAGGGTGTGCTTCACTATTGGAGTGTCAGAAATTGAGGGTGTGCTGCATTATTGGAGTGACCGTAATTGAGGTAGTGCTGCACTATTGGAGGGTCAGTAATTGAGGGTGTGCTGCACTATTGGAGAGTCAGTAATTGAGGGTGTGTTGCACTATTGGAGTGTCCGTAATTGAGGGTGTGCTGCACTATTGGAGTGTCAGTAATTGAGGGGGTGCTGCACTATTGGAGTGTCAGTAATTGAGGGTGTGCTGCACTATTGGAGTGTCAGAAATTGAGGGTGTGCTGCATTATTGGAGTGACCGTAATTGAGGTTGTGCTGCACTATTGGAGGGTCAGTAATTGAGGGTGTGCTTCACTATTGGAGAGTCGGTAATTGTGGGTGTGTTGCACTATTGGAGTGTCCGTAATTGAGGGTGTGCTGCACTATTGGAGTGTCAGTAATTGAGGGTATGCTGCACTATTGCAGATTATGTAATTGAGGGTGTGCTTCACTATTGGTGTGTCAGAAATTGAGGGTGTGCTGCATTAATGGAGTGACCGTATTTGAGGTTGTGCTGCACTATTGGAGGGTCAGTAATTGAGGGTGTGCTGCACTATTGGAGAGTCAGTAATTGAGGGTGTGTTGCACTATTGGAGTGTCCGTAATTGAGGGTGTGCTGCAATATTGGAGTGTCAGTTATTGAGGGTGTGCTGCACTATTGGAGTTTCAGTAATTGAGGGTGTGCTGCACTATTGGAGTGTCAGTAATTGTGGTTGTGCTGCACTATTGGAGTGTCAGTAATTGAGGGTGTGCTGCACTATTGGAGTGTCAGTAATTGAGGGTGTGCTGCAGTATTGGAGTGTCAGTAATTGAGGGTGTGCTGCACTATTGGAGTGTCAGTAATTGAGGGTGTGCTGCACTATTGGAGTGTCAGTAATTGAGGGTGTGCTGCACTATTGGAGTGTCAGTAATTGAGAGTGTGCTGCACTATTGGAGTGTCAGTATTTGAGGGTGTGCTGCACTATTGGAGTGTCAGTAATTGAGAGTGTGCTGCACTATTGGAGTGTCAGTAATTGAGGGTGTGCTGCACTATTGGAGTGTCAGTAATTGAGGGTGTGCTGCACTATTGGAGTGTCAGTATTTGAGGGTGTGCTGCACTATTGGAGTGTCAGTAATTGTGGGTGTGCTGCACTTTTGGAGTGTCAGTAATTGAGGGTGTGCTGCAATATTGGAGAGTCAGTAATTGAGGGTGTGCTGCACTATTGGCGTGTCAGTAAATGAGGGTGTGCTGCACTATTGGAGTGTCAGTAATTGAGGGTGTGCTGCACTATTGGAGTGTCAGTAATTGAGGGTGTGCTGCACTATTGGAGTGTCAGTAAATGAGGGTGTGCTGCACTATTGGAGTGTCAGTAATTGATGGTGTGCTGCACTATTGGACTTTCAGTAATTGAGGGATTGCTGCACTATTGGAGTGTCAGTAATTGAGGTTGTGCTGCACTATTGGAGTGACAGTAAATGAGGGTGTACTGCAATATTGGTCTTTCAGTAATTGAGGGTGTGCTGCACTATTGGATTGTAAGTAATTGAGGGTGTGCTGCACTATTGGAGTGTCAGTAATTGAGGATGTGCTGCACTATTGGAGGGTCAGTAATTGAGGGTGTGCTGCACAAATGGATTCCAAATAAATGAGGGTGTGCTGCACTATTGGAGGGTCAGTAATTGAGGGTGCGCTGCACTTTTGGACTGTGAGAAATTGAGGGTCTTTTGCACAATTGGAGTGTCAGTAATTGAGGGTGTGCTGCACTATTGTAGTGTCAGTAATTGAGGGTGTGCTGCACTATTGGAGTGTCAGTAATTGAGGTTGTGCTGCACTATTGGAGTGTCAGTAATTGAGGGTGTGCTGCACAATTGGAGTGTCAGTAATTGAGGTTCTGCTGCACTATTTGAGTGTCAGTAATTGAGGGTGTGCTGCACTATTGGAGTGTCAGTAATTGAGGTTCTGCTGCACTATTGGAGTGTCAGTAATTGAGGTTCTGCTGCACTATTGGAGTGACAGTAACTAAGGGTGTGCTGCAACATTGGAGTGTCAGAAATTGAGGGTGTGCTGCATTATTGGAGTGACCGTAATTGAGGTTGTGCTGCACTATTGGAGGGTCAGTAATTGAGGGTGTGCTTCACTATTGGAGAGTCGGTAATTGTGGGTGTGTTGCACTATTGGAGTGTCAGTAATTGAGGGTGTGCTGCACTAATGGAGTGTCAGTAATTGAGGGTATGCTGCACTATTGCAGATTATGTAATTGAGGGTGTGCTTCACTATTGGAGTGTCAGAAATTGAGGGTGTGCTGCATTATTGGAGTGACCGTAATTGAGGTAGTGCTGCACTATTGGAGGGTCAGTAATTGAGGGTGTGCTGCACTATTGGAGAGTCAGTAATTGAGGGTGTGTTGCACTATTGGAGTGTCCGTAATTGAGGGTGTGCTGCACTATTGGAGTGTCAGTAATTGAGAGTGTGCTGCACTATTGGAGTGTCAGTAATTGAGGGTGTGCTGCACTATTGGAGTGTCAGTAATTGAGGGTGTGCTGCACTATTGGAGTGTCAGAAATTGAGGGTGTGCTGCATTATTGGAGTGACCGTAATTGAGGTTGTGCTGCACTATTGGAGGGTCAGTAATTGAGGGTGTGCTTCACTATTGGAGAGTCGGTAATTGTGGGTGTGTTGCACTATTGGAGTGTCCGTAATTGAGGGTGTGCTGCACTATTGGAGTGTCAGTAATTGAGGGTATGCTGCACTATTGCAGATTATGTAATTGAGGGTGTGCTTCACTATTGGTGTGTCAGAAATTGAGGGTGTGCTGCATTAATGGAGTGACCGTATTTGAGGTTGTGCTGCACTATTGGAGGGTCAGTAATTGAGGGTGTGCTGCACTATTGGAGAGTCAGTAATTGAGGGTGTGTTGCACTATTGGAGTGTCCGTAATTGAGGGTGTGCTGCAAAATTGGAGTGTCTGTAATTGAGGTTTTGCTGCACTATTGGAGTGACAGTAATTGAGGTTGAGCTGCACTATTGGAGTGTCAGTAATTGAGGGTGTGCTGCACTATTGGAGAGTCAGTAATTGAGGGTGTGCTGCACTATTGGAGTGTCAGTAATTGAGGGTGTGCTGCACTATTGGAGTGTCAGTAATTGAGGGTGTGCTGCACTATTGGAGTGTCAGTAATTGAGGTTGAGCTGCACTATTGGAGTGTCAGTAATTGAGGGTGTGCTGCACTATTGGAGTGTCAGTAATTGAGGGTGTGCTGCACTATTGGAGTGTCTGTAATTGAGGTTTTGCTGCACTATTGGAGAGTCAGTAATTGAGGTTGAGCTGCACTATTGGAGTGTCAGTAATTGAGGGTGTGCTGCACTATTGGAGAGTCAGTAATTGAGGGTGTGCTGCACTATTGGAGTGTCAGTAATTGAGGGTGTGCTGCACTATTGGAGTGTCAGTAATTGAGGGTGTGCTGCACTATTGGAGAGTCAGTAATTGAGGGTGTGCTGCACTATTGGAGTGTCAGTAATTGAGGGTCTGCTGCACTATTGGAGTGTCAGTAATTGAGGGTGTGCTGTACTATTGGAGAGTCAGTAATTGAGGGTGTGCTGCACTATTGGAGTGTCAGTAATTGAGGGTGTGCTGCACTATTGGAGTGTCAGTAATTGAGGGTGTGCTGTACTATTGGGGGTCAGTAATTGAGGGTGTGCTGCACTATTGGGGGTCAGTAATTGAGGGTGTGCTGCACTATTGGGGGTCAGTAATTGAGGGTGTGCTGCACTATTGGGGTTCAGTAATTGAGGGTGAGCTGCACTTTTGAATGGTCAGTAATTGAGGGTGTGCTGCACTATTGGATTGTCACTAATAGAGGCTTTGCTGCACTATTGGAGAGTCAGTAATTGAGGGCGTGCTGCACTATTGGAGTGTCAGTAATTGAGGGTGTGCTGCACTATTGGAGAGTCAGTAATTGAGGGTGTGCTGCACTATTGGTGTGTCAGTAATTGAGGGTGTGCTGCACTATTGGAGTGTCAGTAATTGAGGGTGTGCTGCAATATTGGGGGTCAGTAATTCAGGGTGAGCTGCACTATTGGTGTGTCAGTAATTGAGGGTGTGCTGCACTATTGGAGTGTCAGTAATTGAGGGTGTGCTGCACTATTGGAGTGTCAGTAATTGAGGGTGTGCTGCACTATTGGGGGTCAGTAATTGAGGGTGTGCTGCACTATTGGGGTTCAGTAATTGAGGGTGAGCTGCACTTTTGAATGTTCAGTAATTGAGGCTGTGCTGCACTTTTGGAGTGTCAGTAATTGAGGGTGTGCTGCACTATTGGAGTGTCAGTAATTGAGGGTGTGCTGCACTATTGGAGTGTCAGTAATTGAGGGTGTGCTGCACTTTTGGAGTGTCAGTAATTGAGGCTTTGCTGCACTATTGGAGAGTCAGTAATTGAGGGTGTGCTGCAATATTGGGGGTCAGTAATTCAGGGTGAGCTGTACTATTGGTGTGTCAGTAATTGAGGGTGTGCTGCACTATTGGAGTGTCAGTAATTGAGGGTGTGCTGCACTATTGGAGTGTCTGTAATTGAGGGTGGGCTGCACTATTGGGGGTTAATAATTCAGGGTGTGCTGCACTATTGGAGAGTCAGTAATTGAGGGTGTGCCTCAGTATTGGAGTGTCAGTAATTGAGGGTGTGCTGCACTATTGGGGGTCAGTAATTGAGGGTGTGCTGCACTATTGGAGTGTCAGTAATTGAGGTTGAGCTGCACTATTGGAGTGTCAGTAATTGAGGGTGTGCTGCACTATTGGAGTTCAGTTATTGAGGGTTTGCTGCACTATTGGAGTGTCAGTAATTGAGGGTGTGCTGCACTATTGGAGTGTCAGTAATTGAGGGTGTGCTGCACTATTGGAGTGTCAGTAATTGAGGGTGTGCTGCACTATTGGAGTGTCAGTAATTGAGGGTGTGCTGCACTATTGGAGTGTCAGTATTTGAGGGTGTGCTGCACTATTGGAGTGTCAGTAATTGTGGGTGTGCTGCACTTTTGGAGTGTCAGTAATTGAGGGTGTGCTGCAATATTGGAGAGTCAGTAATTGAGGGTGTGCTGCACTATTGGCGTGTCAGTAAATGAGGGTGTGCTGCACTATTGGAGTGTCAGTAAATGAGGGTGTGCTGCACTATTGGAGTGTCAGTAATTGAGGGTGTGCTGCACTATTGGAGTGTCAGTAATTGAGGGTGTGCTGCACTATTGGAGTGTCAGTAATTGAGGGTGTGCTGCACTATTGGAGTGTCAGTAATTGAGGGTGTGCTGCACTATTGGAGTGTCAGTAAATGAGGGTGTGCTGCACTATTGGAGTGTCAGTAATTGATGGTGTGCTGCACTATTGGACTTTCAGTAATTGAGGGATTGCTGCACTATTGGAGTGTCAGTAATTGAGGTTGTGCTGCACTATTGGAGTGTCAGTAAATGAGGGTGTACTGCAATATTGGTCTTTCAGTAATTGAGGGTGTGCTGCACTATTGGATTGTAAGTAATTGAGGGTGTGCTGCACTATTGGAGTGTCAGTAATTGAGGATGTGCTGCACTATTGGAGGGTCAGTAATTGAGGGTGTGCTGCACAAATGGATTCCAAATAAATGAGGGTGTGCTGCACTATTGGAGGGTCAGTAATTGAGGGTGCGCTGCACTTTTGGACTGTGAGAAATTGAGGGTCTTTTGCACAATTGGAGTGTCAGTAATTGAGGGTGTGCTGCACTATTGTAGTGTCAGTAATTGAGGGTGTGCTGCACTATTGGAGTGTCAGTAATTGAGGTTGTGCTGCACTATTGGAGTGTCAGTAATTGAGGGTGTGCTGCACAATTGGAGTGTCAGTAATTGAGGTTCTGCTGCACTATTGGAGTGTCAGTAATTGAGGGTGTGCTGCACTATTGGAGTGTCAGTAATTGAGGTTCTGCTGCACTATTGGAGTGTCAGTAATTGAGGTTCTGCTGCACTATTGGAGTGACAGTAACTAAGGGTGTGCTGCAACATTGGAGTGTCAGAAATTGAGGGTGTGCTGCATTATTGGAGTGACCGTAATTGAGGTTGTGCTGCACTATTGGAGGGTCAGTAATTGAGGGTGTGCTTCACTATTGGAGAGTCGGTAATTGTGGGTGTGTTGCACTATTGGAGTGTCCGTAATTGAGGGTGTGCTGCACTAATGGAGTGTCAGTAATTGAGGGTATGCTGCACTATTGCAGATTATGTAATTGAGGGTGTGCTTCACTATTGGAGTGTCAGAAATTGAGGGTGTGCTGCATTATTGGAGTGACCGTAATTGAGGTAGTGCTGCACTATTGGAGGGTCAGTAATTGAGGGTGTGCTGCACTATTGGAGAGTCAGTAATTGAGGGTGTGTTGCACTATTGGAGTGTCCGTAATTGAGGGTGTGCTGCACTATTGGAGTGTCAGTAATTGAGAGTGTGCTGCACTATTGGAGTGTCAGTAATTGAGGGGGTGCTGCACTATTGGAGTGTCAGTAATTGAGGGTGTGCTGCACTATTGGAGTGTCAGAAATTGAGGGTGTGCTGCATTATTGGAGTGACCGTAATTGAGGTTGTGCTGCACTATTGGAGGGTCAGTAATTGAGGGTGTGCTTCACTATTGGAGAGTCGGTAATTGTGGGTGTGTTGCACTATTGGAGTGTCCGTAATTGAGGGTGTGCTGCACTATTGGAGTGTCAGTAATTGAGGGTATGCTGCACTATTGCAGATTATGTAATTGAGGGTGTGCTTCACTATTGGTGTGTCAGAAATTGAGGGTGTGCTGCATTAATGGAGTGACCGTATTTGAGGTTGTGCTGCACTATTGGAGGGTCAGTAATTGAGGGTGTGCTGCACTATTGGAGAGTCAGTAATTGAGGGTGTGTTGCACTATTGGGGTGTCCGTAATTGAGGGTGTGCTGCAATATTGGAGTGTCAGTAATTGAGGGTGTGCTGCACTATTGGAGTGTCAGTAATTGAGGGTGTGCTGCACTATTGGAGTGTCAGTAATTGAGGGTGTGCTGCACTATTGGAGTGTCAGTAATTGTGGTTGTGCTGCACTATTGGAGTGTCAGTAATTGTGGTTGTGCTGCACTATTGGAGTGTCAGTAATTGAGGGTGTGCTGCACTATTGGAGTGTCAGTAATTGAGGGTGTGCTGCAGTATTGGAGTGTCAGTAATTGAGGGTTTGCTGCACTATTGGAGTGTCAGTAATTGAGGGTGTGCTGCACTATTGGAGTGTCAGTAATTGAGGGTGTGCTGCACTATTGGAGTGTCAGTAATTGAGGGTGTGCTGCACTATTGGAGTGTCAGTAATTGAGAGTGTGCTGCACTATTGGAGTGTCAGTATTTGAGGGTGTGCTGCACTATTGGAGTGTCAGTAATTGAGAGTGTGCTGCACTATTGGAGTGTCAGTAATTGAGGGTGTGCTGCACTATTGGAGTGTCAGTAATTGAGGGTGTGCTGCACTATTGGAGTGTCAGTATTTGAGGGTGTGCTGCACTATTGGAGTGTCAGTAATTGTGGGTGTGCTGCACTTTTGGAGTGTCAGTAATTGAGGGTGTGCTGCAATATTGGAGAGTCAGTAATTGAGGGTGTGCTGCACTATTGGCGTGTCAGTAAATGAGGGTGTGCTGCACTATTGGAGTGTCAGTAATTGAGGGTGTGCTGCACTATTGGAGTGTCAGTAATTGAGGGTGTGCTGCACTATTGGAGTGTCAGTAAATGAGGGTGTGCTGCACTATTGGAGTGTCAGTAATTGATGGTGTGCTGCACTATTGGACTTTCAGTAATTGAGGGATTGCTGCACTATTGGAGTGTCAGTAATTGAGGTTGTGCTGCACTATTGGAGTGACAGTAAATGAGGGTGTACTGCAATATTGGTCTTTCAGTAATTGAGGGTGTGCTGCACTATTGGATTGTAAGTAATTGAGGGTGTGCTGCACTATTGGAGTGTCAGTAATTGAGGATGTGCTGCACTATTGGAGGGTCAGTAATTGAGGGTGTGCTGCACAAATGGATTCCAAATAAATGAGGGTGTGCTGCACTATTGGAGGGTCAGTAATTGAGGGTGCGCTGCACTTTTGGACTGTGAGAAATTGAGGGTCTTTTGCACAATTGGAGTGTCAGTAATTGAGGGTGTGCTGCACTATTGTAGTGTCAGTAATTGAGGGTGTGCTGCACTATTGGAGTGTCAGTAATTGAGGTTGTGCTGCACTATTGGAGTGTCAGTAATTGAGGGTGTGCTGCACAATTGGAGTGTCAGTAATTGAGGTTCTGCTGCACTATTGGAGTGTCAGTAATTGAGGGTGTGCTGCACTATTGGAGTGTCAGTAATTGAGGTTCTGCTGCACTATTGGAGTGTCAGTAATTGAGGTTCTGCTGCACTATTGGAGTGACAGTAACTAAGGGTGTGCTGCAACATTGGAGTGTCAGAAATTGAGGGTGTGCTGCATTATTGGAGTGACCGTAATTGAGGTTGTGCTGCACTATTGGAGGGTCAGTAATTGAGGGTGTGCTTCACTATTGGAGAGTCGGTAATTGTGGGTGTGTTGCACTATTGGAGTGTCAGTAATTGAGGGTGTGCTGCACTAATGGAGTGTCAGTAATTGAGGGTATGCTGCACTATTGCAGATTATGTAATTGAGGGTGTGCTTCACTATTGGAGTGTCAGAAATTGAGGGTGTGCTGCATTATTGGAGTGACCGTAATTGAGGTAGTGCTGCACTATTGGAGGGTCAGTAATTGAGGGTGTGCTGCACTATTGGAGAGTCAGTAATTGAGGGTGTGTTGCACTATTGGAGTGTCCGTAATTGAGGGTGTGCTGCACTATTGGAGTGTCAGTAATTGAGAGTGTGCTGCACTATTGGAGTGTCAGTAATTGAGGGTGTGCTGCACTATTGGAGTGTCAGTAATTGAGGGTGTGCTGCACTATTGGAGTGTCAGAAATTGAGGGTGTGCTGCATTATTGGAGTGACCGTAATTGAGGTTGTGCTGCACTATTGGAGGGTCAGTAATTGAGGGTGTGCTTCACTATTGGAGAGTCGGTAATTGTGGGTGTGTTGCACTATTGGAGTGTCCGTAATTGAGGGTGTGCTGCACTATTGGAGTGTCAGTAATTGAGGGTATGCTGCACTATTGCAGATTATGTAATTGAGGGTGTGCTTCACTATTGGTGTGTCAGAAATTGAGGGTGTGCTGCATTAATGGAGTGACCGTATTTGAGGTTGTGCTGCACTATTGGAGGGTCAGTAATTGAGGGTGTGCTGCACTATTGGAGAGTCAGTAATTGAGGGTGTGTTGCACTATTGGAGTGTCCGTAATTGAGGGTGTGCTGCAAAATTGGAGTGTCTGTAATTGAGGTTTTGCTGCACTATTGGAGTGACAGTAATTGAGGTTGAGCTGCACTATTGGAGTGTCAGTAATTGAGGGTGTGCTGCACTATTGGAGAGTCAGTAATTGAGGGTGTGCTGCACTATTGGAGTGTCAGTAATTGAGGGTGTGCTGCACTATTGGAGTGTCAGTAATTGAGGGTGTGCTGCACTATTGGAGTGTCAGTAATTGAGGTTGAGCTGCACTATTGGAGTGTCAGTAATTGAGGGTGTGCTGCACTATTGGAGTGTCAGTAATTGAGGGTGTGCTGCACTATTGGAGTGTCTGTAATTGAGGTTTTGCTGCACTATTGGAGAGTCAGTAATTGAGGTTGAGCTGCACTATTGGAGTGTCAGTAATTGAGGGTGTGCTGCACTATTGGAGAGTCAGTAATTGAGGGTGTGCTGCACTATTGGAGTGTCAGTAATTGAGGGTGTGCTGCACTATTGGAGTGTCAGTAATTGAGGGTGTGCTGCACTATTGGAGAGTCAGTAATTGAGGGTGTGCTGCACTATTGGAGTGTCAGTAATTGAGGGTCTGCTGCACTATTGGAGTGTCAGTAATTGAGGGTGTGCTGTACTATTGGAGAGTCAGTAATTGAGGGTGTGCTGCACTATTGGAGTGTCAGTAATTGAGGGTGTGCTGCACTATTGGAGTGTCAGTAATTGAGGGTGTGCTGTACTATTGGGGGTCAGTAATTGAGGGTGTGCTGCACTATTGGGGGTCAGTAATTGAGGGTGTGCTGCACTATTGGGGGTCAGTAATTGAGGGTGTGCTGCACTATTGGGGTTCAGTAATTGAGGGTGAGCTGCACTTTTGAATGGTCAGTAATTGAGGGTGTGCTGCACTATTGGATTGTCACTAATAGAGGCTTTGCTGCACTATTGGAGAGTCAGTAATTGAGGGCGTGCTGCACTATTGGAGTGTCAGTAATTGAGGGTGTGCTGCACTATTGGAGAGTCAGTAATTGAGGGTGTGCTGCACTATTGGTGTGTCAGTAATTGAGGGTGTGCTGCACTATTGGAGTGTCAGTAATTGAGGGTGTGCTGCAATATTGGGGGTCAGTAATTCAGGGTGAGCTGCACTATTGGTGTGTCAGTAATTGAGGGTGTGCTGCACTATTGGAGTGTCAGTAATTGAGGGTGTGCTGCACTATTGGAGTGTCAGTAATTGAGGGTGTGCTGCACTATTGGGGGTCAGTAATTGAGGGTGTGCTGCACTATTGGGGTTCAGTAATTGAGGGTGAGCTGCACTTTTGAATGTTCAGTAATTGAGGCTGTGCTGCACTTTTGGAGTGTCAGTAATTGAGGGTGTGCTGCACTATTGGAGTGTCAGTAATTGAGGGTGTGCTGCACTATTGGAGTGTCAGTAATTGAGGGTGTGCTGCACTTTTGGAGTGTCAGTAATTGAGGCTTTGCTGCACTATTGGAGAGTCAGTAATTGAGGGTGTGCTGCAATATTGGGGGTCAGTAATTCAGGGTGAGCTGTACTATTGGTGTGTCAGTAATTGAGGGTGTGCTGCACTATTGGAGTGTCAGTAATTGAGGGTGTGCTGCACTATTGGAGTGTCTGTAATTGAGGGTGGGCTGCACTATTGGGGGTTAATAATTCAGGGTGTGCTGCACTATTGGAGAGTCAGTAATTGAGGGTGTGCCTCAGTATTGGAGTGTCAGTAATTGAGGGTGTGCTGCACTATTGGGGGTCAGTAATTGAGGGTGTGCTGCACTATTGGAGTGTCAGTAATTGAGGTTGAGCTGCACTATTGGAGTGTCAGTAATTGAGGGTGTGCTGCACTATTGGAGTTCAGTTATTGAGGGTTTGCTGCACTATTGGAGTGTCAGTAATTGAGGGTGTGCTGCACTATTGGAGTGTCAGTAATTGAGGGTGTGCTGCACTATTGGAGTGTCAGTAATTGAGGGTGTGCTGCACTATTGGAGTTCAGTTATTGAGGGTTTGCTGCACTATTGGAGTGTCAGTAATTGAGAGTGTTTTACACTTTTGGAGGGTCAGATATTGAGTGTTTTTTGCACTATTGGCGAGTCAGTAATAGAGGGTGAGAAGCCCTATTGGATGGTCAGTAATTGAGGATGTGCTGAACTATTGGAGTGTCAGTAATTGAGGGTTTGCTGCACTATTGGAGTGTCAGTAATTGAGGGTTTGCTGCACAATTGGAGTGTCAGTAATTGAGGGTGAGCTGCAATATTGGAGTGTCATTAATTGAGGGTGTGCTGCTCTATTGGAGTGTCAGTAATTGAGGGTGTGCTGCACTATTGAAGTGTCAGTAATAGAGGGTGTGCTGCGCTATTGGAGTGTCAGTAATTGAGGGTGTGCTGCACTATTGAAGTGTCAGTAATTGAGGGTGAGCTGCGCTATTGGAGTGTCAGTAATTGAGGGTGTGCTGCACTAATGGAGGGTCAGTAATTGAGGGTGTGCTGCACTATTGGAGTGTCAGTAATTGAGGGTGTGCTGCACTATTGGAGTGTCTGTAATTGAGTGTGTGCTGCACTATTGGAGTGTCAGTAATTGAGGGTGTGCTGCACTATTGGAGTGTCTGTAATTGAGTGTGTGCTGCACTATTGGAGTGTCAGTAATTGAGGTTGTGCTGCACTATTGGAGTGTCAGTAATTGAGGGAGTGCTGCACTATTGGAGTGTCAGTAATTGAGGGTGTGCTGCACTATTGGAGAGTCAGTAATTGAGGGTGTGCTGCACTATTGGAGTGTCAGTAATTGAGGTTGTGCTGCACTATTGGAGTGTCAGTAATTGAGGGTGTGCTGCACTATTGGAGTGTCAGTAATTGAGGTTGTGCTGCACTATTGGAGTGTCAGTAATTGAGGGAGTGCTGCACTATTGGAGTGTCAGAAATTGATGGTTTGCTGCACTATTGGAGAGTCAGTAATTGAGGTTTTGCTGCACTATTGAAGTGTCAGTAATTGAGGGTGTGCTGCACTATTGGAGAGTCAGTAATTGAGGTTTTGCTGCACTATTGAAGTGTCAGTAAATGAGGCTTTGCTGCACTATAGGAGAGTCAGTAATTGAGGTTTTGCTGCACTATTGAAGTGTCAGTAATTGAGGGTGTGCTGCACTATTGGAGTGTCAGTAATTGAGGTTTTGCTGCACTATTGGAGAGTCAGTAATTGAGGGTGTGCTGCACTATTGGAGTGACAGTAATTGAGGGTGTGCTGCACTATTGGAGAGTCAGTAATTGAGTGTGTGCTGCACTATTGGAGAGTCAGTAATTGAGGGTGTGCTGCACTATTGGAGTGTCAGTAATTGAGGGTGTGCTGCACTATTGGAGTGACAGTAATTGAGGGTGTGCTGCACTATTGGAGAGTCAGTAATTGAGTGTGTGCTGCACTATTGGAGAGTCAGTAATTGAGGGTGTGCTGCACTATTGGAGTGTCAGTAATTGAGGGTGTGCTGCACTATTGGAGTGTCAGTAATTGAGGGTGTGCTGCACTATTGGAGTGTCAGTAATTGAGGGTGTGCTGCACTATTGGAGTGTCAGTAATTGAGGGTGTGCTGCACTATTGGAGTGTCAGTAATTGAGGGTGTGCTGCACTATTGGGGGTCAGTAATTGAGGGTGTGCTGCACTATTGGAGGGTCAGTAATTGAGGGTGTGCTGCACTATTGGGGTTCAGTAATTGAGGGTGAGCTGCACTTTTGAATGGTCAGTAATTGAGGGTGTGCTGCACTATTGGTGTGTCAGTAATTGAGGGTGTGCTGCACTATTGGAGTGTCAGTAATTGAGGGTGTGCTGCACTATTGGTGTGTCAGTAATTGAGGGTGTGCTGCACTATTGGATTGTCACTAATTGAGGCTTTGCTGCACTATTGGAGTGTCAGTAATTGAGGGTGTGCTGCAATATTGGGGGTCAGTAATTCAGGGTGAGCTGCACTATTGGTGTGTCAGTAATTCAGGGTGTGCTGCACTATTGGAGTGTCAGTAATAGAGGGTGTGCTGCACTATTGGAGTGTCTGTAATTGAGGGTGTGCTGCACTATTGGGGGTTAGTAATTCAGGGTGTGCTGCACTATTGGAGTGTCAGTAATTGAGGGTGTGCTGCACTATTGCAGTGTCAGTAATTGAGGGTGTGCTGCACTATTGGAGTGTCAGTAATTGAGAGTGTTTTACAATATTGGTGGGTCAGTAATTGAGTGTTTTTTGCACTATTGGCGAGTCAGTAATTGAGGGTGAGCAGCCCTATTGGAGGGTCAGTAATTGAGGGTGTGTTGCACTATTGGAGTGTCAGTAATTGAGGTTGTGCCGCACTATTGGAGTGTCAGTAATTGAGGGTGTGTTGCACTATTGGAGTGTCAGTAATTGAGGTTGTACTGCACAATTGGAGAGTCAGTAATTGAGGTTGTGCTGCACTATTGGAGTGTCAGTAATTGAGGGTGTGTTGCACTATTGGAGTGTCAGTAATTGAGGTTGTACTGCACAATTGGAGAGACACTAATTGAGGGTGTGCTGCACTATTGGAGTGTCAGTAATTGAGGGTGTGCTGCACTATTGGGGGTCAGTAATTCAGGGTGTGCTGACTATTGGAGTGTCAGTAATTGAGGGTGTGCTGCACTATTGGAGTGTCAGTAATTGAGGGTGTGCTGCACTATTGCAGTGTCAGTAATTGAGGTTGTGCTGCACTATTGGAGTGTCAGTAATTGAGGGTGTGCTGCACTATTGGAGTGTCAGTAATTGAGGGTGTGCTGCACTATTGGAGTGTCAGTAATTGAGTCTGTGCTGCACTATTGGGGGTCAGTAATTGAGGGTGTGCTGCACTATTGGAGTGTCAGTAATTGAGGGTGAGCTGCACTTTTGAATGGTCAGTAATTGAGGGTGTGCTGCACAATTGGAGTGTCAGTAGTTGAGGTTGTGCTGCACTATCGGAGTTTCTGTAATTGAGGGTTTGCTGCACTATTGGAGTGTCAGTAATTGAGGGTGTGCTGCACTATTGGAGTGTCAGTAATTGAGGATGTGCTGCACTTTTGGAGTGTCAGTAATTGAGGGTGTGCTGCACTTTTGGAGGGTCAGTAATTGAGGGTGTGCTGCACAATTGGAGTGTTAGTAATTGAGGGTGTGCTGCACTTTTGGAGTGTCAGTAATTGAGTCTGTGCCGCACTATTGCAGTGTCAGTAATTGAGGGTGTGCTGCACTATTGGAGTGTCAGTAATTGAGAGTGTGCTGCACTATTGGAGTGTCAGTAATTGAGGGTGTTCTGCACTATTGGAGTGTCAGTAATTGAGGGTGTGCTGCACTATTGAAGTATCAGTAATTGAGGGTGAGATGCACTATTGGAGTGTCAGTAATTGAGGGTGTGCTGCACTATTGCAGTGTGATTAATTGAGGATGTGCTGCACTATTGGGGGTCAGTTATTGAGGGTGTGCTGCACTATTGGAGTGTCAGTAATTGAGGGTGTGCTGCACTATTGGAGTGTCAGTAATTCAGGGTGTGCTGCACTATTGGAGTGTCAGTAATTCAGGGTGTGCTGACTATTGGAGTGTCAGTAATTGAGGGTGTGCTGCACTATTGGGGGTCAGTAATTGAGGGTGTGCTGCACTATTGGGGGTCAGTAATTGAGCGTGTGCTGCACTATTGGAGTGTCAGTAATTGAGGGTGTGCTGCACTATTGGAGTGTCAGTAATTGAGGGTGTGCTGCACTATTGGAGTGTCAGTAATTGAGGGTGTGCTGCACTATTGGAGTGTCAGTAATTGATTGTTTGCAGCACAATTGGAGTGTCAGTAATTGAGGGTTTGCTGCACTATTGGAGTGTCAGTAATTGAGGGTGTGCTGCACTATTGGAGTGTCAGTAATTGAGGGTGTGCTGCACTATTGGAGTGTCAGTAATTGAGGGTGTGCTGCACTATTGGAGTGTCAGTAATTGACGGTTTGCTGCACTATTGGAGTGTCAGTAATTGACGGTTTGCTGCACTATTGGAGTGTCAGTAATTGACGGTTTGCTGCACTATTGGAGTGTCAGTAATTGAGTGTGTGCTGCACTATTGGAGTGTCAGTAATTGAGGGTGTGCTGCACTATTGGAGTGTCAGTAATTGACGGTTTGCTGCACTATTGGAGAGTCAGTAATTGAGGGTGTGCTGCACTATTGGAGAGTCAGTAATTGAGGGTGTGCTGCACTATTGGAGTGTCAGTAATTGAGGGTGTGCTGCACTATTGGAGTGACAGTAATTGAGGGTGTGCTGCACTATTGGAGTGACAGTAATTGAGGGTGTGCTGCACTATTGGAGTGTCAGTAATTGAGGGTGTGCTGCACTTTTGGAGTGTCAGTAATTGAGGGTGTGCTGCACTATTGGAGTGTCAGTAATTGAGGGTGTGCTGCACTATTGGAGTGTCAGTAATTGAGGGTGTGCTGCACTATTGGAGTGTCAGTAATTGAGGGTGTGCTGCACTATTGGAGTGTCAGTAATTGAGTGTGTGCTGCACTATTGGAGTGTCAGTAATTGAGGGTGTGCTGCAATATTGGAGTGTCAGAAATTGATGGTTTGCTGCATTATTGGAGTGTCAGTAATTGAGGGTGTGCTGCACTATTGGAGTGTCAGTAATTGAGGGTGTGCTGCACTATTGGAGTGTCAGTGATTGAGGGTGTGCTGCACTATTGGAGTGTCAGTAATTGAGGGTGTGCTGCACTATTGGAGTGTCAGTATTTGAGGGTGTGCTGCACTATTGGAGTGTCAGTAATTGAGGGTGTGCTGCACCTTTGAAGTATCAGTAATTGAGGGTGTGCTGCACTATTGGAGTGTCAGTATTTGAGGGTGTGCTGCACTATTGGAGTGTCAGTAATTGAGGGTGTGCTGCACCTTTGAAGTATCAGTAATTGAGGGTGTGCTGCACTATTGGAATGTCAGTATTTGAGGGTTTGCAGCACTATTGGAGTGACAGTAATTGAGGATGTGCTGCACTATTGGAATGTCAGTAATTGAGGGTGTGCTGCACTATTGGAGTGACAGTAATTGAGGATGTGCTGCACTATTGGAGTGTCAGTTATTGATGTTGAGCTGCACTATTGGAGTGACAGTAATTGAGGGTTTGCTGAACTATTGGAGTGTGAGTAATTGAGGGTGTTCTGCACTATTGCAGTGTCAGTAATTGAGGGTGTGCTGCACTATTGGAGTGTCAGTAATTGAGGGTGTGCTGCACTATTGGAGTGTCAGTATTTGAGGGTGTGCTGCACTATTGGAGAGTCAGTAATTGAGGTTGTGCTGCACTATTGGATTGTCAGTATATGAGGGTGAGCTGCACTATTGCAGTGTCAGTAATTGAGGGTGTGCTGCACTATTGGAGTGTCAGTAATTGAGGGTGTGCTGCACAATTGGAGTTTCAGTAACTGAGGGTGTGCTGCACTATTGGATTGTCAGTAATTGAGGGTGTGCTGCACAATTGGAGTTTCAGTAACTGAGGGTGTGCTGCACTATTGGAGTGTCAGTAATTGAGGGTGTGCTGCACTATTGGAGTGACAGTAATTGAGTGTTTGCTGCACAATTGGAGTGTCAGTAATTGAGGGTTTGCTGCACTATTGGAGTGTCAGTAATTGAGGGTGTGCTGCACTATTGGAGTTCAGTTATTGAGGGTTTGCTGCACTATTGGAGTGTCAGTAATTGAGGGTGTGCTGCACTATTGGAGTGTCAGTAATTGAGGGTGTGCTGCACTATTGGAGTGTCAGTAATTGAGGGTGTGCTGCACTATTGGAGTTCAGTTATTGAGGGTTTGCTGCACTATTGGAGTGTCAGTAATTGACGGTGAGCTGCCTATTGGAGGGTCAGTAATTGAGGGTTTGCTGCATTATTGGAATGTCAGTAATTGAGAGTGTTTTACACTTTTGGAGGGTCAGATATTGAGTGTTTTTTGCACTATTGGCGAGTCAGTAATAGAGGGTGAGAAGCCCTATTGGATGGTCAGTAATTGAGGATGTGCTGAACTATTGGAGTGTCAGTAATTGAGGGTTTGCTGCACTATTGGAGTGTCAGTAATTGAGGGTTTGCTGCACAATTGGAGTGTCAGTAATTGAGGGTGAGCTGCAATATTGGAGTGTCATTAATTGAGGGTGTGCTGCACTATTGGAGTGTCAGTAATTGAGGGTGTGCTGCACTATTGAAGTGTCAGTAATTGAGGGTGTGCTGCGCTATTGGAGTGTCAGTAATTGAGGGTGTGCTGCACTATTGAAGTGTCAGTAATTGAGGGTGAGCTGCGCTATTGGAGTGTCAGTAATTGAGGGTGTGCTGCACTAATGGAGGGTCAGTAATTGAGGGTGTGCTGCACTATTGGAGTGTCTGTAATTGAGTGTGTGCTGCACTATTGGAGTGTCAGTAATTGAGGTTGTGCTGCACTATTGGAGTGTCAGTAATTGAGGGAGTGCTGCACTATTGGAGTGTCAGTAATTGAGGGTGTGCTGCACTATTGGAGAGTCAGTAATTGAGGGTGTGCTGCACTATTGGAGTGTCAGTAATTGAGGTTGTGCTGCACTATTGGAGTGTCAGTAATTGAGGGAGTGCTGCACTATTGGAGTGTCAGAAATTGATGGTTTGCTGCACTATTGGAGAGTCAGTAATTGAGGTTTTGCTGCACTATTGAAGTGTCAGTAATTGAGGGTGTGCTGCACTATTGGAGAGTCAGTAATTGAGGTTTTGCTGCACTATTGAAGTGTCAGTAATTGAGGCTTTGCTGCACTATAGGAGAGTCAGTAATTGAGGTTTTGCTGCACTATTGAAGTGTCAGTAATTGAGGGTGTGCTGCACTATTGGAGTGTCAGTAATTGAGGTTTTGCTGCACTATTGGAGAGTCAGTAATTGAGGGTGTGCTGCACTATTGGAGTGACAGTAATTGAGGGTGTGCTGCACTATTGGAGAGTCAGTAATTGAGTGTGTGCTGCACTATTGGAGAGTCAGTAATTGAGGGTGTGCTGCACTATTGGAGTGTCAGTAATTGAGGGTGTGCTGCACTATTGGAGTGACAGTAATTGAGGGTGTGCTGCACTATTGGAGAGTCAGTAATTGAGTGTGTGCTGCACTATTGGAGAGTCAGTAATTGAGGGTGTGCTGCACTATTGGAGTGTCAGTAATTGAGGGTGTGCTGCACTATTGGAGTGTCAGTAATTGAGGGTGTGCTGCACTATTGGAGTGTCAGTAATTGAGGGTGTGCTGCACTATTGGAGTGTCAGTAATTGAGGGTGTGCTGCACTATTGGAGTGTCAGTAATTGAGGGTGTGCTGCACTATTGGGGGTCAGTAATTGAGGGTGTGCTGCACTATTGGGGGTCAGTAATTGAGGGTGTGCTGCACTATTGGGGTTCAGTAATTGAGGGTGAGCTGCACTTTTGAATGGTCAGTAATTGAGGGTGTGCTGCACTATTGGTGTGTCAGTAATTGAGGGTGTGCTGCACTATTGGAGTGTCAGTAATTGAGGGTGTGCTGCACTATTGGTGTGTCAGTAATTGAGGGTGTGCTGCACTATTGGATTGTCACTAATTGAGGCTTTGCTGCACTATTGGAGTGTCAGTAATTGAGGGTGTGCTGCAATATTGGGGGTCAGTAATTCAGGGTGAGCTGCACTATTGGTGTGTCAGTAATACAGGGTGTGCTGCACTATTGGAGTGTCAGTAATAGAGGGTGTGCTGCACTATTGGAGTGTCTGTAATTGAGGGTGTGCTGCACTATTGGGGGTTAGTAATTCAGGGTGTGCTGCACTATTGGAGTGTCAGTAATTGAGGGTGTGCTGCACTATTGCAGTGTCAGTAATTGAGGGTGTGCTGCACTATTGGAGTGTCAGTAATTGAGAGTGTTTTACAATATTGGTGGGTCAGTAATTGAGTGTTTTTTGCACTATTGGCGAGTCAGTAATTGAGGGTGAGCAGCCCTATTGGAGGGTCAGTAATTGAGGGTGTGTTGCACTATTGGAGTGTCAGTAATTGAGGTTGTGCCGCACTATTGGAGTGTCAGTAATTGAGGGTGTGTTGCACTATTGGAGTGTCAGTAATTGAGGTTGTACTGCACAATTGGAGAGTCAGTAATTGAGGTTGTGCTGCACTATTGGAGTGTCAGTAATTGAGGGTGTGTTGCACTATTGGAGTGTCAGTAATTGAGGTTGTACTGCACAATTGGAGAGACACTAATTGAGGGTGTGCTGCACTATTGGAGTGTCAGTAATTGAGGGTGTGCTGCACTATTGGGGGTCAGTAATTCAGGGTGTGCTGACTATTGGAGTGTCAGTAAATGAGGGTGTGCTGCACTATTGGAGTGTCAGTAATTGAGGGTGTGCTGCACTATTGCAGTGTCAGTAATTGAGGTTGTGCTGCACTATTGGAGTGTCAGTAATTGAGGGTGTGCTGCACTATTGGAGTGTCAGTAATTGAGGGTGTGCTGCACTATTGGGGGTCAGTAATTGAGGGTGTGCTGCACTATTGGAGTGTCAGTAATTGAGGGTGAGCTGCACTTTTGAATGGTCAGTAATTGAGGGTGTGCTGCACAATTGGAGTGTCAGTAGTTGAGGTTGTGCTGCACTATCGGAGTTTCTGTAATTGAGGGTTTGCTGCACTATTGGAGTGTCAGTAATTGAGGGTGTGCTGCACTATTGGAGTGTCAGTAATTGAGGATGTGCTGCACTTTTGGAGTGTCAGTAATTGAGGGTGTGCTGCACTTTTGGAGGGTCAGTAATTGAGGGTGTGCTGCACAATTGGAGTGTTAGTAATTGAGGGTGTGCTGCACTTTTGGAGTGTCAGTAATTGAGTCTGTGCCGCACTATTGGAGTGACAGTAATTGAGGGTGTGCTGCACTATTGGAGTGTCAGTAATTGAGGGTGTTCTGCACTATTGGAGTGTCAGTAATTGAGGGTGTGCTGCACTATTGAAGTATCAGTAATTGAGGGTGAGATGCACTATTGGAGTGTCAGTAATTGAGGGTGTGCTGCACTATTGCAGTGTGATTAATTGAGGATGTGCTGCACTATTGGGGGTCAGTTATTGAGGGTGTGCTGCACTATTGGAGTGTCAGTAATTGAGGGTGTGCTGCACTATTGGAGTGTCAGTAATTCAGGGTGTGCTGCACTATTGGAGTGTCAGTAATTGAGGGTGTGCTGCACTATTGGAGTGTCAGTAATTGAGGGTGTGCTGCACTATTGGAGTGTCAGTAATTCAGGGTGTGCTGCACTATTGGAGTGTCAGTAATTCAGGGTGTGCTGACTATTGGAGTGTCAGTAATTGAGGGTGTGCTGCACTATTAGGGGTCAGTAATTGAGGGTGTGCTGCACTATTGGGGGTCAGTAATTGAGCGTGTGCTGCACTATTGGAGTGTCAGTAATTGAGGGTGTGCTGCACTATTGGAGTGTCAGTAATTGAGGGTGTGCTGCACTATTGGAGTGACAGTAATTGAGTGTTTGCTGCACAATTGGAGTTTCAGTAACTGAGGGTGTGCTGCACTATTGGAGTGTCAGTAATTGAGGGTGTGCTGCACTATTGGAGTGTCAGTAATTGAGGGTGTGCTGCACTATTGGAGTGTCAGTAATTGACGGTTTGCTGCACTATTGGAGTGTCAGTAATTGACGGTTTGCTGCACTATTGGAGTGTCAGTAATTGACGGTTTGCTTCACTATTGGAGTGTCAGTAATTGAGTGTGTGCTGCACTATTGGAGTGTCAGTAATTGACGGTTTGCTGCACTATTGGAGAGTCAGTAATTGAGGGTGTGCTGCACTATTGGAGTGTCAGTAATTGACGGTTTGCTGCACTATTGGAGAGTCAGTAATTGAGGGTGTGCTGCACTATTGGAGAGTCAGTAATTGAGGGTGTGCTGCACTATTGGAGTGTCAGTAATTGAGGGTGTGCTGCACTATTGGAGTGACAGTAATTGAGGGTGTGCTGCACTATTGGAGTGACAGTAATTGAGGGTGTGCTGCACTATTGGAGTGTCAGTAATTGAGGGTGTGCTGCACTTTTGGAGTGTCAGTAATTGAGGGTGTGCTGCACTATTGGAGTGTCAGTAATTGAGGGTGTGCTGCACTATTGGAGTGTCAGTAATTGAGGGTGTGCTGCACTATTGGAGTGTCAGTAATTGAGGGTGTGCTGCACTATTGGAGTGTCAGTAATTGAGTGTGTGCTGCACTATTGGAGTGTCAGTAATTGAGGGTGTGCTGCAATATTGGAGTGTCAGAAATTGATGGTTTGCTGCATTATTGGAGTGTCAGTAATTGAGGGTGTGCTGCACTATTGGAGTGTCAGTAATTGAGTGTGTGCTGCACTATTGGAGTGTCAGTAATTGAGGGTGTGCTGCACTATTGGAGTGTCAGTGATTGAGGGTGTGCTGCACTATTGGAGTGTCAGTAATTGAGGGTGTGCTGCACTATTGGAGTGTCAGTATTTGAGGGTGTGCTGCACTATTGGAGTGTCAGTAATTGAGGGTGTGCTGCACCTTTGAAGTATCAGTAATTGAGGGTGTGCTGCACTATTGGAGTGTCAGTATTTGAGGGTGTGCTGCACTATTGGAGTGTCAGTAATTGAGGGTGTGCTGCACCTTTGAAGTATCAGTAATTGAGGGTGTGCTGCACTATTGGAGTGTCAGTATTTGAGGGTGTGCAGCACTATTGGAGTGTCAGTAATTGAGGGTGTGCTGCACTATTGGAGTGACAGTAATTGAGGATGTGCTGCACTATTGGAGTGTCAGTTATTGATGTTGAGCTGCACTATTGGAGTGACAGTAATTGAGGGTTTGCTGAACTATTGGAGTGTGAGTAATTGAGGGTGTTCTGCACTATTGCAGTGTCAGTAATTGAGGGTGTGCTGCACTATTGGAGTGTCAGTAATTGAGGGTGTGCTGCACTATTGGAGTGTCAGTATTTGAGGGTGTGCTGCACTATTGGAGAGTCAGTAATTGAGGTTGTGCTGCACTATTGGATTGTCAGTATATGAGGGTGAGCTGCACTATTGCAGTGTCAGTAATTGAGGGTGTGCTGCACTATTGGAGTGTCAGTAATTGAGGGTGTGCTGCACAATTGGAGTTTCAGTAACTGAGGGTGTGCTGCACTATTGGATTGTCAGTAATTGAGGGTGTGCTGCACAATTGGAGTTTCAGTAACTGAGGGTGTGCTGCACTATTGGAGTGTCAGTAATTGAGGGTGTGCTGCACTATTGGAGTGACAGTAATTGAGTGTTTGCTGCACAATTGGAGTGTCAGTAATTGAGGGTTTGCTGCACTATTGGAGTGTCAGTAGTTGAGGTTGTGCTGCACTATTGGAGTTTCTGTAATTGAGGGTTTGCTGCACTATTGGAGTGTCAGTAATTGAGGGTTTGCTGCACAATTGAAGTGCCAGTAATTGAGGGTGAGATGCACAATTGCAGTGTCAGTAATTGAGGTTGTGCCGCATTTTGAAGTGTCAGTAATTGAGGGTGTGCTGCACTATTGGAGAGTCAGTAATTGAGGGTGTGCTGCACTATTGGAGTGTCAGAAATTGATGGTTTGCTGCACTATTGGACTGTCAGTAATTGAGGTTGTGCTGCACTATTGGAGTGACAGTAATTGAGGGTGTGCTGCACTATTGGAGTGCCAGTAATTGAGGGTGTGCTGCACTATTGGAGTGTCAGTAATTGAGGGTGTGCTGCACTATTGGAGTGTCAGTAATTGAGGGTCTGCTGCACTATTGGAGAGTCAGTAATTGAGGGTGTGCTGCACTATTGGAGTGTGAGTAATTGAGGGTGTGCTGCACTATTGGAGTGTCAGTAATTGAGGGTGTGCTGCACTATTGGAGTGTCAGTAATTGAGGGTGTGCTGCACTATTTTAGTGTCAGTAATTGAAGGTGTGATGCAATATTGTAGTGTCAGTAATTGAGGGTGTGCTGCACTATTGGAGTGTCAGTAATTGAGGGTGAGCTGCACTATTGGAGTGTCAGTAATTGAGGTTGTGCTGCACTATTGGAGTGTCAGTAATTGAGGGTGTGCTGCACTATTGGAGTGTCAGTAATTGAGGGTCTGCTGCACTATTGGAGTGACAGAAATTGAGGGTGTGCTGCACTATTGGAGTGTCAGTAATTGAGGGTGTGCTGCACTATTGGAGTCTCAGTAATTGAGGATGTGCTGCACAATTTGAGTGTCAGTTATTGATGTTGAGCTGCACTATTGGAGTGACAGTAATTGAGGGTTTGCTGCACTATTGGAGTGTGAGTAATTGAGGGTGTGCTGCACTATTGCAGTGTCAGTAATTGAGGGTGTGCTGCACTATTGTAGTGTCAATAATTGAGGGTGTGCTGCACTATTGGAGTGTCAGTAATTGAGGGTGTGCTGCACTATTGGAGTGTCAGTAATTGAGGGTGTGCTGCACTATTGGAGTGTCAGTAATTGAGGGTGTGCTGCACTATTGGAGAGTCAGTAATTGAGGGTGAGCTGCACTATTGGAGAGTCAGTAATTGAGGATGTGCTGCACTATTGGAGTGTCAGTAATTGAGGGTGTGCTGCACTATTGGAGAGTCAGTAATTGAGGGTGTGCTGCACTATTGGAGAGTCAGTAATTGAGGTTGTGCTGCACTATTGGAGTGTCAGTTATTGATGTTGAGCTGCACTATTGGAGTGACAGAAATTGAGGGTTTGCTGCACTATTGGAGTGTGAGTAATTGAGGGTGTGCTGCACTATTGCAGTGTCAGTAATTGAGGGTGTGCTGCACTATTGGATTGTCAGTATATGAGGGTTTGCTGCACTATTGGAGTGTCAGTAATTGAGGGTTTGCTGCACTATTGGAGTGTGAGTAATTGAGGGTGTGCTGCACTATTGCTGTGTCAGTAATTGAGGGTTTGCTGCACTATTGGAGTGTCAGTAATTGAGGGTTTGCTGCACTATTGGAGTGTCAGTAATTGAGGGTGTGCTGCACTATTGGATTGTCAGTAATTGAGGTTGTGCTGCACTATTGGACTGTTAGTAATTGAGGGTGTGCTGCACTATTGGAGTGTCAGTTATTGAGGGTGTGCTGCACTATTGGAGTGTCAGTAATTGAGGGTGTGCTGCACTATTGGAGTGTCAGTAATTGAGGGTTTGCTGCACTATTGGAGTGTCAGTAATTGAGGGTGTGCTGCACTATTGGATTGTCAGTAATTGAGGTTGTGCTGCACTATTGGACTGTTAGTAATTGAGGGTGTGCTGCACTATTGGTGTGTCAGTAATTGTGGATGTGCTTAACTATAGGTGTGTCAGTAATTGAGGGTGTGCTGCAATATTGGAGTGTCAGTAATTGAGGGTGTGCTGCACTATTGGTTTGTCAATATTTGAGGATGTGCTTAACTATTGGTGTGTCAGTATTTGAGGGTGTGCTGCACTATTGGAGTGTCAGTAATTGAGGGTGTGCTGCACTATTGGAGTGTCAGTAATTGAGGGTTTGCTGCACTATTGGAGTGTCAGTAATTGAGGGTGTGCTGCACTATTGGAATGTCAGTAATTGAGAGTGTTTTACACTATTGGAGGGTCAGTAATTCAGTGTTTTTTGCACTATTGGCGAGTCAGTAATAGAGGGTGAGCAGCCCTATTGGATGGTCAGTAATTGAGGATGTGCTGCACTATTGGAGAGTCAGTAATTGAGGGTGTGCTGCACTATTGGAGAGTCAGTAATTGAGGGTTTGCTGCACTATTGGAGTGTCAGTAATTGAGGGTGTGCTGCACTATTGGAGTGTCAGTAATTGAGGGTGTGCTGCACTATTGGAGAGTCAGTAATTGAGGGTGTGCTGCACTATTGGAGTGTCAGTAATTGAGGGTGTGCTGCACTATTGGAGAGTCAGTAATTGAGGGTTTGCTGCACTATTGGAGTGTCAGTAATTGAGGGTGTGCTGCACTATTGGAGTGTCAGTAATTGAGGGTGTGCTGCACTATGGGAGAGTCAGTAATTGAGGGTGTGCTGCACTATTGGAGTGTCAGTAATTGAGGGTTTGCTGCACAATTGGAGTGTCAGTAATTGAGGGTGAGCTGCAATATTGGAGTGTCAGTAATTGAGGGTGTGCTGCACTATTGGTGTTTCTGTAATTGAGGGTTTTCAGCACTATTGGAGTGTCAGTAATTGAGGTTGTACCGTACTATTGAAGTGTCAGTAATTGAGGGTGAGCTGCACTATTGGAGTGTCAGTAATTGAGGGTGTGCTGCACTATTCGTGTGTCAGAAATTGATGGTTTGCTGCATTATTGGAGTGTCAGTAATTGAGGGTGTGCTGCACTATTGGAGTGTCAGTAATTGAGGGAGTGCTGCACTATTGGAGTGCCAGTAATTGAGGGTGTGCTGCACTATTGGAGTGTCAGTAATTGAGGGTGTGCTGCACTATTGGAGTGTCAGTAATTGAGGGTGTGCTGCACTATTGGAGATTTGTAATTGAGCCTTTGCTGCACTATTGGAGAGTCAGTAATTGAGGGAGTGCTGCACTATTGGAGTGTCAGTAATTGAGGTTGTGCTGCACAATTGGAGAGTCAGTAATTGAGGGTGTGCTGCACTATTGGAGTGTCAGTAATTGAGGGTGTGCTGCACTTTTGGAGTGTCAGTAATTGAGGGTGTGTTGTACTATTGGAGTGTCAGTAATTGAGGTTGTGCTGCACAATTGGAGAGTCAGTAATTGAGGGTGTGCTGCACTATTGGAGTGTCAGTAATTGAGGGTGTGCTGCACTATTGGAGTGTCAGTAATTGAGGGTGTGCTGCACTATTGGGGGTCAGTAATTGAGGGAGTGCTGCACTATTGGGGGTCAGTAATTGAGGGTGTGCTGCACTATTGGGGGTCAGTAATTGAGGGTGTGCTGCACTATTGGGGTTCAGTAATTGAGGTTGTGCTGCACTATTGGAGGGTCAGTAATTGAGGGTGTGCTGCACTATTGGAGTTTCTGTAATTGAGGGTTTGCTGCACTATTGGAGTGTCAGTAATTGAGGCTTTGCTGCACAATTGAAGTGTCAGTAATTGAGGTTGTGCCGCACTATTGGAGTGTCAGTAATTGAGGGTGTGCTGCACTATTGGAGTGTCAGTAATTGAGACTTTGCTGCACAATTGAAGTGTCAGTAATTGAGGTTGTGCTGCACTATTGGAGTGTCAGTAATTGAGGGTGTGCTGCACTATTGGAGTGTCAGTAATTGAGGGTGTGCTGCACTATTGGAGTGTCAGTAATTGAGGGTTTGATGCACTATTGGAGTGTCAGTAATTGAGGGTTTGCTGCACTATTGGAGTGTCAGTAATTGAGGTTGAGCTGCGCTTTTGGAGTGTCAGTAATTGAGGGTGTGCTGCAATATTGGAGTGTCAGTAATTGAGGGTGTGCTGCACTATTGGAGTGTCAGTAATTGAGGGTGTGCTACACTATTGGAGAGTCAGTAATTGAGGGTGTGCTGCACTATTGGAGTGTCAGTAATTGAGGGTGTGCTGCACTATTGGAGTGTCAGTAATTGAGAGTTTGCTGCACTATTGGAGTGTCAGTAATTGAGGGTTTGATGCACTATTGGAGTGTCAGTAATTGAGGGTTTGCTGCACTATTGGAGTGTCAGTAATTGAGGTTGAGCTGCGCTTTTGGAGTGTCAGTAATTGAGGGTGTGCTGCAATATTGGAGTGTCAGTAATTGAGGGTGCGCTGCACTATTGGAGTGTCAGTAATTGAGGGTGTGCTACACTATTGGAGAGTCAGTAATTGAGGGTGTGCTGCACTATTGGAGTGTCAGTAATTGAGGGTGTGCTGCACTATTGGAGTTCAGTAATTGAGGGTTTGCTGCACTATTGGAGTGTCAGTAATTGACGGTGAGCTGCACTATTGGAGTTCAGTAATTGAGGGTGTGCTGCGCTATTGGAGGGTCAGTAATTGAGGGTGTGCTGCATTATTGGAATGTCAGTAATTGAGAGTGTTTTACACTATTGGAGGGTCAGTAATAGAGGGTGAGCAGCCCTATTGGATGGTCAGTAATTGAGGATGTGCTGCACTATTGGAGTGTCAGTAATTGAGGGTGTGCTGCACTATTGGAGTGTCAGTAATTGAGGGTGTGCTGCACTATTGGAGTGTCAGTAATTGAGGGTGTGCTGCACTATTGGAGTGTCAGTAATTGAGGGTGTGCTGCACTATTGGAGTGTCAGTAATTGAGGGTGTGCTGCACTATTGGAGTGTCAGTAATTGAGGGTGTGCTGCACTATTGGTGTTTCTGTAATTGAGGGTTTTCAGCACTATTGGAGTGTCAGTAATTGAGGGTTTGCTGCACAATTGGAGTGTCAGTAATTGAGGTTGTGCTGCACTATTGGAGTGTCAGTAATTGAGGGTGTGCTGCATTATTGGAGTGTCAGTAATTGAGGGTGTGCTGCACTATTGGAGTGTCAGTAATTGAGGGTGTGCTGCACTATTGGAGTGTCAGTAATTGAGGGTGTGCTGCACTATTGGAGTGTCAGTAATTGAGGGTGTGCTGCACTATTGGAGATTTGTAATTGAGGCTTTGCTGCACTATAGGAGTGCCAGTAATTGAGGGTGTGCTGCACTATTGGCGTGTCAGTAATTAAGGTTGTGCTGCACAATTGGAGAGTCAGTAATTGAGGGTGTGCTGCACTATTGGAGTGTCAGTAATTGAGGGTGTGCTGCACTATTGGAGTGTCAGTAATTGAGGGTGTGCTGCTCTATTGGAGTGTCAGTAATTGAGGGTGTGCTGCACTATTGGAGTGTCAGTAATTGAGGGTGTGCTGCACTATTGGGGGTCAGTAATTGAGGGAGTGCTGCACTATTGGTGTGTCAGTAATTGAGGGTGTGCTGCACTATTGGGGGTCAGTAATTGAGGGATTGCTGCACTATTGGGGGTCAGTAATTGAGGGTGTGCTGCAATATTGGGGGTCAGTAATTGAGGGTATGCTGCACTATTGGGGTTCAGTAATTGAGGGTGTGCTGCACTATTGGGGGTCAGTAATTGAGGGTGTGCTGCACTATTGGAGTGACAGTAATTGAGTGTTTGCTGCACAATTGGAGTGTCAGTAATTGAGGGTTTGCTGCACTATTGGAGTGTCAGTAGTTGAGGTTGTGCTGCACTATTGGAGTTTCTGTAATTGAGGGTTTGCTGCACTATTGGAGTGTCAGTAGTTGAGGTTGTGCTGCACTATTGGAGTGTCAGTAATTGAGGCTTTGCTGCACAATTGAAGTGTCAGTAATTGAGGTTGTGCCGCACTATTGGAGTGTCAGTAATTGATGGTGTGCTGCACTATTGGAGTGTCAGTAATTGAGGGTGTGCTGCACTATTGGAGTGTCAGTAATTGAGGGTGTGCTGCACTATTGGAGTGACAGTAATTGAGGATGAGCTGCACTATTGGGCTTCAGTAATTCAGGGTGTGCTGCACTATTGGGGGTTAGTAATTGAGGGTGTGCTGCACTATTGGAGTGCCAGTAATTGAGGGTGTGCTGCACTATTGGAGTGTCAGTAATTGAGGGTGTGCTGCACTATTGGAGTGTCAGTAATTGAGGGTGTGCTGCACTATTGGAGTGTCAGTAATTGAGGGTGTGCTGCACTATTGGAGTGTCAGTAATTGAGGGTGTGCTGCATTATTGGAGTGTCAGTAATTGAGGGTGAGCTGCACTATTGGATGGTCAGTAATTGAGGGTGTGCTGCACTATTGGAGTGTCAGTAATTGAGGGTGTGCTGCACTATTGGAGTGTCAGTAATTGAGGGTGTGCTGCACTATTGGAGTGTCAGTAATTGAGGGTTTGCTGCACTATTGGAGAGTCAGTAATTCAGGGTGTGCTGCACTATTGGAGAGTCAGTAATTGAGGGTGTGCTGCACTATTGGGGTCAGTAATTGAGGGTGTGCTGCACTATTGGAGTGTCAGTAATTGAGGGTGTGCTGCACTATTGGGGGTCAGTAATTCAGGATGTGCTGCACTATTGGGGGTAAGTATTTGAGGGTGAGCTGCACTATTGAATGGTCAGTAATTGAGGGTGTGCTGCACTATTGGAGTGTCAGTAATTGAGGGTGTGCTGCAATATTGGGGGTCAGTAATTCAGGGTGAGCTGCACTATTGGAGTGTCAGTAATTGAGGGTGTGCTGCACTATTGGACTATCAGTAATTGAGGTTGTGCTGCACTATTGGAGTATCAGTAATTGAGGGTGTGCTGCACTATTGGAGTGTCAGTAATTGAGGGTGTGCTGCACTATTGGAGTGTCAGTAATTGAGGGTGAGCTGCACTATTGGTGTGTCAGTAATTGAGGGTGAGCTGCACTATTGGTGTGTCAGTAATTGAGGGTGTGCTGCACTATTGGAGTGTCTGTAATTGAGGCTATGCTGCACTATTGGGGGTCAGTAATTCAGGTTGTGCTGCACTATTGGAGTGTCAGTAATTCAGGTTGTGCTGCACTATTGGAGTGTCAGTAATTGAGGGTGTGCTGCACTATTGGAGTGTCAGTAATTGAGGGTGTGCTGCACTATTAGAGTGTCAGTAATTGATGTTGTGCTGCACTATTGGAGTGTCAGTAATTGAGGGTGAGCTGCACTATTGGAGTGTCAGTAATTGAGGGTGTGCTGCACTATTGGACTGTCATTAATTGAGGTTGTGCTGCACTATTGGAGTGTCAGTAATTGAGGTTGTGCTGCACTATTGGAGTGTCAGTAATTGAGGGTGAGCTGCACTATTGGAGTGTCAGTAATTGAGGGTGAGCTGCACTATTGGACTGTCAGTAATTGAGGGAGATCTGCACTATTGGAGTGTCAGTAATTGAGGGTGAGCTGCACTATTGGACTGTCAGTAATTGAGGGTGTGCTGCACTATTGTAGTGTCAGTAATTGAGGGTGTGCTGCAATATTGGAGTGTCAATAATTGAGGTTGTGCTGCACTATTGGAGTGTCAGTAATTGAGTCTGTGCTGCACTATTGGAGATTCAGTAATTGAGGCTGTGCTGCACTTTTGGAGTGTCAGTAATTGAGGGTGTGCTGCACTATTGGAGTGTCAGTTATTGAGGGTTATCTGCACTATTGGAGTGACAGTTATTGAGGGCTTGCTGCACTATTGGAGTGTCAGTAATTGAGGGTGTGCTGCACTATTGCAGTGTCAGTAATTGAGGGTGTGCTGCACTATTGGAGTGTCAGTAATTGAGGGTGTGCTGCACTATTGGAGTGTCAGTAATTGAGGGTGTGCTGCAATATTGGAGTGTCAGTAATTGAGGGTGTGCTGCAATATTGGAGTGTCAGTTATTGAGGGTGTGCTGCACTATTGGAGTGTCAGTAATTGAGGGTGTGCTGCAATATTGGAGTGTCAGTAATTGAGGGTGTGCTGCACTATTGGAGTGTCAGTAATTGAGGGTGTGCTGCACTATTGGAGTGTCAGTAATTGAGGGTGTGCTGCAATATTGGAGTGTCAGTAATTGAGGGTGTGCTGCACTATTGGAGTGTCAGTAATTGAGGGTGTGCTGCAATATTGGAGTGTCAGTAATTGAGGGTGTGCTGCACTATTGGAGTGTCAGTAATTGAGGGTGTGCTGCAATATTGGAGTGTCAGTAATTGAGGGTGTGCTGCACTATTGGAGTGTCAGTAATTGAGAGTGTTTTACAATATTGGCGAGTCAATAATTGAGGGTGTGCTGCACTATTGGAGTGTCAGTAATTGAGGGTGTGCTGCAATATTGGAGTGTCAGTAATTGAGGGTGTGCTGCACTATTGGAGTGTCAGTAATTGAGAGTGTTTTACAATATTGGAGTGTCAGTAATTGAGGGTGTGCTGCACTATTGGAGTGTCAGTAATTGAGGGTGTGCTGCAATATTGGAGAGTCAGTAATTGAGGGTTTGCTGCACTATTGGAGTGTCAGTAATTGAGGGTGTGCTGCACTATTGGAGTGTCAGTAATTGAGGGTGTGCTGCACTATTGGGGGTCAGTAATTCAGGGTGTGCTGACTATTGCAGTGTCAGTAATTGAGGGTGTGCTGCACTATTGGAGTGTCAGAAATTGATGGTTTGCTGCATTATTGGAGAGTCAGTAATTGAGTCTGTGCCGCACTATTGGAGTGACAGAAATTGATGGTTTGCTGCATTATTGGAGTGTCAGTAATTGAGGGTGTGCTGCACTATTGGATTGACAGTAATTGAGGGTGTGCTGCACTATTGGAGTGTCAGTAATTGAGGGTGTGCTGCACTATTGGAGATTCAGTAATTGAGGGTGAGCTGCACTATTGGAGTGTCAGTAATTGAGGGTGTGCTGCACTATTGGATTGACAGTAATTGAGGGTGTGCTGCACTATTGGAGTGTCAGTAATTGAGGGTGTGCTGCACTATTGGAGATTCAGTAATTGAGGGTGAGCTGCACTATTGGAGTGTCAGTAATTGAGGGTTTGCTGCACTATTGGAGTGTCAGTAATTGAGGGTGTGCTGCACTATTGGAGAGTCAGTAATTGAGGGTTTGCTGCACTATTGGAGAGTCAGTAATTGAGGGTTTGCTGCACTATTGGAGAGTCAGTCATTGAGGGTTTGCTGCACTATTGGAGTGTCAGTAATTGAGGGTTTGCTGCACTATTGGAGTGTCAGTAATTGAGGGTGTGCTGCACTATTGGACGGTCAGTAATTGAGGGTGTGCTTGTCTATTGGAGGGTCAGTAATTGAGGGTGTGCTGCACTATTGGAGAGTCAGTAATTCAGGGTGTGCTGCACTATTGGAGTGTCAGTAATTGAGGGTGTGCTGCACTATTGGAGGGTCAGTAATTGAGGGTGTGCTGCTCTATTGGTGGTCAGTAATTGAGGGTGTGCTGCACTATTGGGGGTCAGTAATTCAGGGTGTGCTGCACTATTGGGGGTAAGTAATTGAGGGTCAGCTGCACTATTGAATGGTCAGTAATTGAGGGTGTGCTGCACTATTGGAGTGTCAGTAATTGAGGTTGTGCTGCACTATTGGAGTGTCAGTAATTGAGGGTGTGCTGCACTATTGGAGTGTTAGTAATTGAGGGTTTGCTGCACTATTGGGGATCAGAAATTGAGGGTGTGCTGCACTATTGGAGTGTCAGTAATTGAGGGTGTGCTGCACTATTGGAGTGTCAGTAATTGATGCTGTGCTGAACTTTTGGAGTGTCAGTAATTGAGGGTGTTCTGCACTATTGGAGTGTCAGTTATTGAGGGTGTGCTGCACTATTGGTGTGTCAGTAATTGAGTTTGTGCTGCACTATTGGAGTGTCAGTAATTGAGGGTTTGCTGCACTATTGGAGTGTCAGTAATTGAGGGTGTGCTGCACTATTGTAGTGTCTGTAATTGAGGGTGTGCTGCACTATTGGAGTGTCAGTAATTGAGGCTGTGCTGCACTATTGGAGTGTCAGTAATTGAGGGTGTGCTGCACTATTGGAGGGTCAGTAATTGAGGGTGTGCTGCACTATTGGAGTGTCAGTAATTGAGGGTGTGCTGCACTATTGTAGTGTCTGTAATTGAGGGTGTGCTGCACTATTGGAGTGTCAGTAATTGAGGCTGTGCTGCACTATTGGAGTGTCAGTAATTGAGGGTGTGCTGCACTATTGGAGTGTCAGTAATTGAGGGTGTGCTGCACTATTGGAGTGTCAGTAATTGAGGGTGTGCTGCACTATTGGAGGGTCAGTAATTGAGGGTGTGCTGCACTATTGGAGGGTCAGTTATTGAGGGTGTGCTGCACAATTGGAGTGTCAGTAATTGAGGGTGTGCTGCACTATTGGAGTCTCAGTAATTGAGGGTGTGCTGCACTATTGAAGTGTCAGTAATTGAGGGTGTGCTGCACTATTGGAGTCTCAGTAATTGAGGGTGTGCTGCACTATTGGAGAGTCAGTAATTGAGGGTTTGCTGCACTATTGGAGTGTCAGTAATTGAGGGTGTGCTGCACTATTGGAGTGTCAGTAATTGAGGGTGTGCTGCACTATTGGAGTGTCAGTAATTGAGGGTGTGCTGCACTATTGGAGTGTCAGTAATTGATGGTGTTTTGCACTATTGGAGTGTCAGTAATTGAGGGTGTGCTGCACTATTGGAGTGTCAGTAATTGATGGTGTTTTGCACTATTGGAGTGTCAGTAATTGAGGGTGTGCTGCACTATTGGAGTGTCAGTAATTGAGGGTGTGCTGCATTATTGGAGTGTCAGTAATTGAGGGTGTGCTGCACTATTGGAGTTTCAGTAATTGAGGGTGTGCTGCACTATTGAAGTATCAGTAATTGAGGGTGTGCTGCACTATTGGAGTCTCAGTAATTGAGGGTGTGCTGCACTATTGGAGTGTCAGTAATTGAGGGTGTGCTGCACTATTGGAGTGTCAGTAATTGAGGGTGTGCTGCACTATTGGAGTCTCAGTAATTGAGTGTGTGCTGCACTATTGGAGTCTCAGTAATTGAGGGTGTGCTGCACTACTGGAGTCTCAGTAATTGAGGGTGTGCTGCACTATTGGAGTGTCAGTAATTGAGGGTGTGCTGCACTATTGGAGTGTCAGTAATTGAGGGAGTGTTGCACTATTGGAGAGTCAGTAATTGAGGGTGTTCTGCACTATTGGAGTGTCAGTAATTGAGGGTGTGCTGCACTATTGGAGTTTCTGTAATTGAGGGTGTGCTGCACTATTGGAGTGTCAGTAATTGAGGGTGTGCTGCACTATTGAATGGTCAGTAATTGAGGGTGGGCTGCACTATTGAATGGTCAGTAATTGAGGGTGTGCTGCACTATTGGAGGGTCAGTAATTGAGGGTGTGCTGCACTATTGGAGTGTCAGTAATTGAGGGTGTGCTGCACTATTGGAGTTTCAGTAATTGAGGGTGTGCTGCACTATTGGAGTGTCAGTAATTGAGGGTGTGCTGCACTATTGGAGTTTCAGTAATTGAGGGTGTGCTGCACTATTGAAGTATCAGTAATTGAGGGTGTGATGCACTATTGGAGTGTGAGTAATTGAGGGTGTGCTGCACTATTGGAGTGTCAGTAATTGAGGGTGTGCTGCACTATTGGAGTGTCAGTAATTGAGGGTGTGCTGCACTATTGGAGTGTCAGTAATTGAGGGTGTGCTGCACTATTGTAGTGTCAGTAATTGAATGTGTGCTGCAATATTGTAGTGTCAGTAATTGAGGGTGTGCTGCGCTATTGGAGTGTCAGTAATTGAGGGTGTGCTGCACTATTGGAGTGTCAGTAATTGAGGGTGTGCTGCACTATTGGAGTGTCAGTAATTGAGGGTGTGCTGCAATATTGGATTGTCAGTATATGAGGGTGTGCTGCACTATTGGAGTGTCAGTAATTGAGGGTGTGCTGCACTATTGGAGTGTCAGTAATTGAGGGTGTGCTGCACTATTGGTGTGTCAGTAATTGAGGGTGTGCTGCACTATTGGAGTGTCAGTAATTGAGGGTGTGCTGCACTATTGGAGTGTCAGTAATTGAGGGTGTGCTGCACTATTGGAGTGTCAGTAATTGAGGGGGTGCTGCACTATTGGAGTGTCAGTAATTGAGGGTGTGCTGCACTATTGGAGTATCAGTAATTGAGGGTGTGCTGCACTATTGGAGTGTCAGATATTGAGGGTGTGCTGCACTATTGGAGAGTCAGTAATTGAGGGTGTGCTGCACTATTGGAGTGTCAGTAATTGAGGGTGTGCTGCACTATTGGTGTGTCAGTAATTGAGGATCTGCTTAACTATTGGTGTGTCAGTAATTGTGGATGTGCTTAACTATTGGTGTGTCAGTAATTGAGGATGGGCTGCACTATTGGAGTGTCAGTAATTGAGGGTGTGCTGCACTATTGGAGTGTCAGTAATTGAGGGTGTGCTGCACTATTGGAGTGTCAATAATTCAGGGTGTGCTGCACTATTGGAGTGTCAGTAATTGAGGGTTTGCTGCACTATTGGAGTGTCAGTAATTGAGGTTTTGCTGCACTATTGGAGAGTCAGTAATTGAGGGTGTTCTGCACTATTGGAGTGTCAGTAATTGATGGTGTTTTGCACTATTGGAGTGTCAGTAATTGAGGGTGTGCTGCACTATTGAATGGTCAGTAATTGAGGGGGTTCTGCACTAATGGAGTGTCAGTAATTGAGGGTGTGCTGCACTATTGGAGTGTCAGTAATTGAGGGTGTGCTGCACTATTTGAGTGTCAGTAATTGAGGGTGTGCTGCACTATTGAAGTATCAGTAATTGAGGGTGTGATGCACTATTGGAGTGTCAGTAATTGAGGGTGTGCTGCACTTTTGGAGTGTGAGTAATTGAGGGTTGGTCGCACTATTGCATTGTCAGTAATTCAGGGTGTGCTGCACTATTGGAGTGTCAGTAATTTAGGGTGTGCTGCACTATTGGAGTGTCAGTAATTGAGGGTGTGCTGCACTATTGGAGTATCAGTAATTGAGGGTGTGCTGCACTATTGGAGTGTCAGTTATTGATGTTGAGCTGCACTATTGGAGTGACAGTAATTGAGGGTTTGCTGCACTATTGGAGTGTCAGTAATTGAGGGTGTGCTGCACTATTGGAGTGTCAGTAATTGAGGGTGTGCTGCACTATTGGAGTGTCAGTTATTGATGTTGAGCTGCACTATTGGAGTGACAGTAATTGAGGGTTTGCTGCACTATTGGAGTGTGAGTAATTGAGGGTGTGCTGCACTATTGCAGTGTCAGTAATTAAGGGTGTGCTGCACTATTGGAGTGTCAGTCATTGAGGGTGTGCTGCACTATTGGAGTGTCAGTAATTGAGGGTGCGCTGCACTATTGGAGTGTCAGTAATTGAGGGTGTGCTGCACTATTGGAGTGTCAGTAATTGAGGGTGTGCTGCACTATTGGAGAGTCAGTAATTGAGGGTGTGCTGCACTATTGGAGTGTCAGTATATGAGGGTGTGCTGCACTGTTGGATTGTCCGTAATTGAGGGGGTGCTGCACTATTGGACTGTTAGTAATTGAGGGTGTGCTGCACTATTGGTGTGTCAGTAATTGGGGATGTGCTTAACTATTGGTGTGTCAGTAATTGTGGATGTGCTTAACTATTGGTGTGTCAGTAATTGAGGGTGTGCTGCACTATTGGAGTGTCAGTAATTGAGGGTGTGCTGCACTATTGGTGTGTCAATATTTGAGGATGTGCTTAACTATTGGTTTGTCAGTAATTGAGGGTGTGCTGCACTATTGGAGTGTCAGTAATTGAGGGTGTGCTGCACTATTGGACTGTTAGTAATTGAGGGTGTGCTGCACTATTGGAGTGTCATTAATTGAGGGTTTGCTGCACTATTGGAGTGTCAGTAATTGAGGGTTTGCTGCACTATTGGAGTGTCAGTAATTGAGGTTGAGCTGCGCTATTGGAGTGTCAGTAATTGAGGGTGTGCTGCACCTTTGGAGTGTCAGTAATTGAGGGTGTGCTGCTCTATTGGAGTGTCAGTCATTGAGGGTGTGCTGCACTATTGGAGTGTCAGTAATTGAGGGTGTGCTGCACTATTGGACTGTTAGTAATTGAGGGTGTGCTGCACTATTGGAGTGTCAGTAATTGAGGGTGTGCTGCACTATTGGAGTGTCATTAATTGAGGGTTTGCTGCACTATTGGAGTGTCAGTAATTGAGGGTTTGCTGCACTATTGGAGTGTCAGTAATTGAGGTTGAGCTGCGCTATTGGAGTGTCAGTAATTGAGGGTGTGCTGCACTATTGGAGTGTCAGTAATTGAGGGTATGCTGCACTATTGGAAAGTCAGTAATTGAGGGTGTGCTACACTATTGGAGAGTCAGTAATTGAGGGTGTGCTGCACTATTGGAGTGTCAGTAATTGAGGTTGAGCTGCGCTATTGGAGTGTCAGTAATTGAGGGTGTGCTGCACTATTGGAGTTCAGTAATTGAGGGTGTGCTACACTATTGGAGTGTCAGTATTTGAGGGTGTGCTGCACTATTGGAGGGTCAGTAATTGAGGGTTTGCTGCATTATTGGAATGTCAGTAATTGAGGGTGTGCTGCACTATTGGAGTGTCAGTAATTGAGGGTGTGCTGCACTATTGGAGTGTCAGTAATTGAGGGTGTGCTGCACTATTGGACTGTTAGTAATTGAGGGTGTGCTGCACTATTGGAGTGTCATTAATTGAGGGTTTGCTGCACTATTGGAGTGTCAGTAATTGAGGGTTTGCTGCACTATTGGAGTGTCAGTAATTGAGGTTGAGCTGCGCTATTGGAGTGTCAGTAATTGAGGGTGTGCTGCACTATTGGAGTGTCAGTAATTGAGGGTATGCTGCACTATTGGAGTGTCAGTAATTGAGGGTGTGCTGCACTATTGGAGTGTCAGTAATTGAGGGTGTGCTACACTATTGGAGAGTCAGTAATTGAGGGTGTGCTGCACTATTGGAGTGTCAGTAATTGAGGTTGAGCTGCGCTATTGGAGTGTCAGTAATTGAGGGTGTGCTGCACTATTGGAGTTCAGTAATTGAGGGTGTGCTACACTATTGGAGTGTCAGTATTTGAGGGTGTGCTGCACTATTGGAGGGTCAGTAATTGAGGGTTTGCTGCATTATTGGAATGTCAGTAATTGAGGGTGTGCTGCACTATTGGAGTGTCAGTAATTGAGTGTTTTTTGCACTATTGGCGAGTCAGTAATAGAGGGTGAGCAGCCCTATTGGATGGTCAGTATTTGAGGATGTGCTGAACTATTGGAATGTCAGTAATTGAGGGTTTGCTGCACAATTGGAGTGTCAGTAATTGAGGGTGTGCTGCACTATTGGAGTGTCAGTAATTGAGGGTGTGCTGCACTATTGGAGTGTCAGTAATTGAGGGTTTGCTGCACAATTGGAGTGTCAGTAATTGAGGTTGTACCGCACTATTGAAGTGTAAGTAATTGAGGGTGAGCTGCGCTATTGGAGTGTCAGTAATTGAGGGTGTGCTGCACTATTGGAGTGTCAGTAATTGAGGGTGTGCTGCACTATTGGAGTGTCAGTAATTGAGGGTGTGCTGCACTATTCGTGTGTCAGAAATTGATGGTTTGCTGCATTATTGGAGTGTCAGTAATTGAGAATGTGCTGCACTATTGGAGTGTCAGTAATTGAGGGTGTGCTGCACTATTGGAGTGTCA
The DNA here is from genome assembly GCF_964194155.1 of Cetorhinus maximus. NCBI lineage: Eukaryota > Metazoa > Chordata > Chondrichthyes > Lamniformes > Cetorhinidae > Cetorhinus > Cetorhinus maximus. The sequence continues at coordinate 55,726 of NW_027597366.1, forward strand.
GTAATTGAGGGTGATGCACTATTGGAGTGTCAGTAATTGAGGGTGTGCTGCACTATTGGAGTTTCAGTAATTGAGGGTGTGCTGCACTATTGGAGAGTCAGTAATTGAGGGTGTGCTGCACTATTGGAGTGTCAGTAATTGAGGGTGTGCTGCACTATTGGAGTGTCAGTAATTGAGGGTGTGCTGCACTATTGGAGTGTCAGTAATTGAGGGTGTGCTGCACTATTGGAGTGTCAGTAATTGAGGGTGTGCTGCACTATTGGAGTGTCAGTAATTGAGGGTGTGCTGCACTATTGGGGGTCATTAATTGAGGGTGTGCTGCACTATTGGGGGTCATTAATTGAGGGTGTGCTGCACTATTGGGGTCAGTAATTGAGGGTGTGCTGCACTATTGGGGATCAGTAATTGAGGGTGTGCTGCACTATTGGGGTCAGTAATTGAGGGTGTGCTGCACTATTGGGGATCAGTATTTGAGGGTGTGCTGCACTATTGGGGATCAGTAATTGAGGGTGTGCTGCACTATTGGGGTCAGTAATTGAGGGTGTGCCGCACTATTGGGGTTCAGTAATTGAGGGTGAGCTGCACTTTTGAATGGTCAGTAATTGAGGGTGTGCTGCACTATTGGAGTGACAGTAATTGAGTGTTTGCTGCACAATTGGAGTGTCAGTAATTGAGGGTGTGCTGCACTATTGGAGTTTCTGTAATTGAGGGTTTGCTGCACTATTGGAGTGTCAGTAATTGAGGGTGTGCTGCACAATTGAAGTGTCAGTAATTGAGGTTGTGCCGCACTATTGGAGTGTCAGTAATTGAGGGTGTGCTGCACTATTGGAGTGTCAGAAATTGATGGTTTGCTGCATTATTGGAGTGTCAGTAATTGAGGGTGTGCTGCACTATTGGGGGTCAGTAATTCAGGGTGTGCTGCACTATTGGGGGTAAGTAATTGAGGGAGAGCTGCACTATTGAATGGTCAGTAATTGAGGTTGTGCTGCACTATTGGAGTGTCAGTAATTGAGGGTGTGCTGCACTATTGGAGTGTCAGTAATTGAGGGTGTGCTGCACTATTGGAGTATCAGTAATTGAGGGTGTGCTGCACTATTGGAGTGTCAGTAATTGAGGGTGTGCTGCACTATTGGAGTGTCAGTATTTGAGGGTGTGCTGCACTATTGGGGGTCATTTATTCAGGGTGTGCTGCACTATTGGGGGTCAGTAATTCAGGGTGTGCTGCACTATTGTAGTGTCAGTAATTGAGGGTGTGCTGCACTATTGGGGGTCAGTAATTGAGGGTGTGCTGCACTATTGGGGGTTAGTTATTCAGAGTGTGCTGCACAATTAGAGTGTCAGTAATTGATGTTGTGCTGCACTATTGGACTGTCAGTAATTGAGTGTGTGCTGCACTATTGGAGTGTCAGTAATTGAGGGTGTGCTGCACTATTGGAGTGTCAGTAATTGAGGGTGTGCTGCACTATGGGATTGTCAGTAATTGATGGTGTGCTGCACTATTGGAGTGTCAGTAATTGAGGGTGAGCTGCACTATTGGAGTGTCAGTAATTGAGGGTGTGCTGCACTATTGGAGTGTCAGTAATTGAGGGTGTGCTGCACTATTGGAGTGTCAGTAATTGAGGGTGTGCTGCACTATTGGAGTGTCAGTAATTGAGGGTGTGCTGCACTATTGGAGTGTCAGTAATTGAGGGTGTGCTGCACTATTGGAGTGTCAGTAATTGAGGGTGTGCTGCACTATTGGAGTGTCAGTAATTGAGGGTCTGCTGCACTGTTGGACTGTCAGTAATTGAGGATGTGCTGCACTATTGGACTGTCAGTAATTGAGGGTGTGCTGCACTATTGGACTGTCAGTTATTGAGGGTGTGCTGCACTATTGGAGTGTCAGTAATTGAGGGTGTGCTGCACTATTGGAGTGTCAGTAATTGAGGGTGTGCTGCACTATTGGAGTGTCAGTAATTGAGGGTGTGCTGCACTATTGGAGTGTCAGTAATTGAGGGTGTGCTGCACTATTGGAGTGTCAGTAATTGAGGTTGTGCTGCACTATTGGAGTGTCAGTAATTGAGGGTGTGCTGCACTATTGGAGTGTCAGTAATTGAGGGTGTGCTGCACTATTGGAGTGTCAGTGATTGAGGGTGTGCTGCACTATTGGAGTGTCAGTAATTGAGGGTGTGCTGCACTATTGGAGTATCAGTAATTGAGTCTGTGCTGCACTATTGGAGTTTCAGTAATTGAGGCTGTGCTGCACTTTTGGAGTGTCAGTAATTGAGGGTGTGCTGCACTATTGGAGTGTCAGTTATTGAGGGTTATCTGCACTATTGGAGTGACAGTAATTGAGGGCTTGCTGCACTATTTGAGTGTCAGTACTTGAGGGTGTGCTGCACTATTGCAGTGTCAGTAATTGAGGGTGTGCTGCACTATTGGAGTGTCAGTAATTGAGGGTGTGCTGCACTATTGCAGTGTCAGTAATTGATAGTGTTTTACAATATTGGAGGGTCAGTAATTGAGTGTTTTTTGCACTATTGGCGAGTCAATAATTGAGGGTGAGCAGCCCTATTGGAGGGTCAGTAATTGAGGGTGAGCAGCCCTATTGGAGTTTCAGTAATTGAGGGTTTGCTGCACTATTAGAGTGTCAGTATTTGAGGGTGATCTGCACTATTGGAGTGTCAGTAATTGAGGGTGTGCTGCACTATTGGAGTGTCAGTAATTGAGGGTGAGCTGCACTATTGGAGTGTCAGTAATTGAGGGTATGCTGCACTTTTGGAGTTTCTGTAATTGCGGGTTTGCTGCACTATTGGAGTGTCAGTAATTGAGGTTGAGCTGCACTATTGGAGTGTCAGTAATTGAGGGTGTGCTGCACTATTGGACTGTCAGTATTTGAGGGTGTGCTGCACTATTGGAGTGTCAGTAATTGAGGCTGTGCTGCACTATTGGAGTGTCAGTAATTGAGGGTGTGCTGCACTATTGGAGTGTCAGTAATTGTGGGTGTGCTGCACTATTGGAGTGTCAGTAATTGAGGGTGAGCTGCACTATTGGAGTGTCAGTAATTGAGGGTGAGCTGCACTATTGGAGTGTCAGTAATTGAGTGTGTGCTGCACTATTGGAGTGTCAGTAATTGAGGGTGTGCTGCACTATTGGAGTGTCAGTAATTGAGGGTGTGTTGCACTATTGGAGTGTCAGTAATTGAGGGTGTGCTGCACTATTGGAGTGTCAGTTATTGAGGGTGAGCTGCACTATTGGAGTGACAGTAATTGAGGGCTTGCTGCACTATTGGAGTGTCAGTAATTGAGGGTTTGCTGCACTATTGGAGTGTCAGTAATTGAGGGTGTGCTGCACTATTGGAGTGTCAGTAATTGAGGCTGTGCTGCACTTTTGGAGTGTCAGTTATTGAGGGTGAGCTGCACTATTGGAGTGACAATAATTGAGGGCTTGCTGCACTATTGGAGTGTCAGTTATTGAGGGTTTGCTGCACTATTGGAGTGTCAGTAATTGAGGGTGTGCTGCACTATTGGACTTTCAGTAATTGAGGGTGTGCTGCACTATTGGAGTGTCAGTAATTGAGGGTGTGCTGCACTATTGAAGTGACAGTAATTGAGGGCTTGCTGCACTATTGGAGTGTCAGTAATTGAGGGTTTGCTGCACTACTGGAGTGTCAGTAATTGAGGGTGTGCTGCACTATTGGACTTTCAGTAATTGAGGGTGTGCTGCACTATTGGAGTGTCAGTAATTGAGGGTTTGCTGCACTATTGGAGTGTCAGTAATTGAGGGTGTGCTGCAATATTGGAATGTCAGTAATTGAGGGTGTGCTGCACTATTGGAGTGTCAGTAATTGAGGGTGTGCTGCACTATTGGAGTATAAGTTATTGAGGGTGAGCTGCACTATTGGAGTGACAGATATTGAGGGTTTGCTGCACTATTGGAGTGTCAGTAATTGAGGGTGTCCTGCACTATTGGAGTGTCAGTAATTGAGGATGTGCTGCCCTATTGGAGTATCAGTAATTGAGGGTGTGCTGCACTATTGGAGTGTCAGTAATTGAGGGTGTGCTGCACTATTGGAGTGTCAGTAATTGAGGGTGTGCTGCACTATTGGAGTGTCAGTAATTGAGGATCTGCTCCCCTATTGGAGTGTCAGTAATTGAGGGTGTGCTGCACTATTGGAGTTTCTGAAATTGAGGGTTTGCTGCACTATTGGAGTGTCAGTAATTGAGGGAGTGCTGCACTATTGGAGTGTCAGTAATTGAGGATGTGCTGCCCTATTGGAGTGTCAGAAATTGAGGGTGTGCTGCACTATTGGATTGTAAGTAATTGAGGGTGTGCTGCATTATTGGAGTGTCAGTAATTGAGGGTGTGCTGCACTATTGGAGTGTCAGTAATTGAGGGTGTGCTGCACTATTGGAGTGTCAGTAATTGAGGGTGTGCTGCACTATTGGAGTGTCAGTAATTGAGGGTGTGCTGCACTATTGGAGTGTCAGTAATTGAGGGTGTGCTGCACTATTGGAGTGTCAGTAATTGAGGGTGTGCTGCACTATTGGAGTGTCAGTAATTGAGGGTGAGCTGCACTATTGGAGTGTCAGTAATTGAGGGTGTGCTGCACTATTGGAGTGTCAGTAATTGAGGGTGTGCTGCACTATTGGAGAGTCAGTAATTGAGGGTGTGCTGCACTATTGGAGTGTCAGTAATTGAGGGTGTGCTGCACTATTGGAGTGTCAGTAATTGAGGGTGTGCTGCACTATTGGAGTGTCAATAATTGAGGGTGTGCTGCACTATTGGAGTTTCAGTAAATGAGGGTGTGCTGCATTATTGGAGTGTCAGTAATTGAGGGTGTGCTGCACTATTGGAGTGTCAGTAATTGAGGGTGTGCTGCACTATTGGAGTGTCAGTAATTGAGGGTGTGCTGCACTATTGGAGTGTAAGTAATTGAGGTTGTGCTGCACTATTGGAGTGTCAGTAATTGAGGGTGTGCTGCACTATTGGAGGGTCAGTAATTGAGGTTGTTTTGCACGTTTGGAGTGTCAGTAATTGTGGGTGTTTTGCACTATTGGAGGGTCTGTTATTGAGGTTGTTTTGCACAATTGGAGTGTCTGTCCCTTTAACTTCACCCTGATCTCAATCTCTGACCTTTAACTGTCCCCCGATCCCACTCTCTGTCCCTTTAATTGTCCCTGATATCACTCTTTATCCCTTTAACTGTCCCTGATCTGACTCTTTGTCCATTTAACTGTCCCTCATCAGACTCTTTGTCCCTTTAACTGTCCCTGATCTCACTCTCTGTCCCTATAACTTTCCCTGATCTAACTCTCTGTCCCCTTAACATCCCCGTGATCTCACTCTCTGTCCGTTTAACCTCCCCGTGATCTCACTCTCTGTCCCTTTAACCTTCCCGTGATCCCAGTCTCTGTCCCTTTAACCTCCCCTTGATCTCACTCTCTGTCCCTTTAACCTCCCCGTGATCTCACTCTCTGTCCCTTAAACTGTCCCTCTAATGTCACTCTCTGTCACTTTAACCTCCCCGTGATCTCACTCTCTGTCCCTTTAACCTCCCCGTGATCTCACCCTCTGTCCCTTTAACCTGCCCGTGATCTCACTCTCTGTCCCTTTAACCACCCCGTGATCTCACTCTCTGTCCCTTTGCCTCCCCTGATCTCATTCTGTGTTCCTTTAACTGTCCCCCTGATCTCACACTCTGTCCCTTTAACTCTCGCTGATCTCACCCTTTGTCCATTTAACTGTCCCCGATATCAAGCTCTGTCCCTTTAACTGTCCCCCGATCTCAAGCTTTGTCCTTTTAACAGTCCATGATCTCAATCTCTGTCCCATTAAATGTCCCTGATCTCAATCTCTGTCCCTTTAACTGTCCCCCTGATCTCAATCTCTGTCCCTTTAACTGTCCCTGATCTCAATCTCTGTCCCTTTAACTGTCCCTGATCTCACTCTCTGTCCCTTTAACTGTCCCCCTGATCTCAATCTCTGTCCCTTTAACTGTCCCTGATCTCAATCTCTGTCCCTTTAACTGTCCCCCTGATCTCACTCTTTGTCCCCTTAACTGTCCCTGATCTCAATCTCGGTCCCTTTAACTGTCCCCCTGATCTCAATCTTTGTCCCTTTAACTGTCCCTGATCTCAATCTCTGCCCTTTTAACAGTCCATGATCTCAATCTGTGTCCCATTAACTGTCCCTGATCTCAATCTCTGTCCCATTAATTGTCCCTGATCTCAATCTCTGTCACATTAACTGTCCCTGATTCCCTCTCAGTCCCTTTAACTGTCCCTGATCTGACTCTCTGTCCCTATAACTCTCCCTGATCTCAATCTCTGTCCCTTTAACATTCCCTTGATCTCACCCTCTGTCCCATTAACCTCCCCGTGAACTCACTCACTGTCCCTTTAATACCCCCCGATCTCATTCTCTGTTCCTTTAACTGTCCCCATGATCTCACTCTCAGTCCCTTTAACTGTCCCCCGAACTCAATCTCTGTCCAGATAATATTCCCTGATCTCTCTCTGTCCCTTTAGACTCCCCGTGTTCTCATTCTCTGTCCCTTTAGCTGTCCCTGATCGCAATATTTGTCCCTTTAACTGTCCCTGATCTCAGTCTCTGTCCCATTACCCTTCCCGTGATCTCACTCTCTGTCCCTTTAACTGTCCCCCTGATCTCAATCTCGGTCCCATTAATTGTCCCTGATCTGACTCTCTGTCCCTATAACTCTCCCTGATCTCAATCTCTGTCCCTTTAAACTCCCCGTGAACTCACTATCAGTCCCTTTAACCTCCCCCTGATCTCATTCTCTGACCCTTTAACTGTCACCCTGATCGCACTCTCTGTTCCTTTAACTGTCCCCCGATCCCACTCTCTGTCCCTTTAATAGTCCCTGATCTCTCTCTGTCCCTTTGGCTTTCCCTGATATCACTCTTTGTCCCTTTAACAGTCCCTGATATCACTCTTTGTACCTTTAACTGTCCCCCTGATCTCAATGTTTGTCCCTTTAACTGTTCCTGATCTCAATCTTTGTCCCTTTAACTGTCCCTGATCTGACACTCTGTCCCTATAACTTTCCCTGATCTCACTCTCTGTCCCTTTCACATTCCCGTGATCTCACCCTCTGTCCCTTTAAGCTCTCCGTGATCTCACTCTCTGTCCCTTTAACCTTCCCGTGATCTCACTCTCTGTCCCTTTAGCTTTCCCTGATATCAATCTTTGTCCCTTTGAATGTCCCCCGATCTCACTCTTTGTCCCTTTAACTGTCCCTGATCTCAATCTTTGTCCTTTTAACAGTCCCTGATCTCAATCTCTGTCCCATTAACTGTCCCTGATCTCCTTCTCAGTCCCTTTAACTGTCCCTGATCTGAATCTCTATCCCTATAACTGTCCCTGATCTCAATCTCTGTCCCTTTAACATTCCCGTGATCTCACCCTCTGTCCCGTTAACCTCCCCATGATCTCACTCTCTGTCCCTTTAACATTCCCGTGATCTCACCCTCTGTCCCTTTAACCTCCCCGTGATCTCACTCTCTGTCCCTTTAACCTCCCCGTGATCTCACTGTCTGTCTCTTTAACCTCCCGTGATCTCACTCTCTGTCCCTATATCCTCCCCGTGATTTCACTCTCTGTCCCTTTATCCTCCCCGTGATCTCACTCTCTGTCCCTTTAACCTCCCCGTGATCTCACTCTCTGTCCATTTAACCTCCCCGTGATCCCACTCTCTGTCCCTTTAACATCCTTGATCTCACTCCCTTTCCCTTTAACCTCCCCGTGATCTCACTCTCTGTCCCTTTAACATCCCCGTGATCTAAATCTTTGTCCCTTTAACTGTCCCTCATCGCACTCTCTGATCCTTTAACTGACCCCCGATCCCACTCTCTGTCCCATTAATAGTCCCTGATCTCTCGCTGTCCCTTTAGCTTTCCCTGATATCACTCTTTGTCCCTTTAACAGTCCCTGATCTCACTCTTTGACCCTTTAACTGTCCCTGATCTCAATCTCTGGCCCTATAACTGTCCCTGATCTCACTCTCTGTCCCTTTAACCTTCCCGTGATCTCACTCTCTGTCCCTTTAACCTCCCCGTGATCTCACTCTCTGTCCCTTTAACATTCCCGTGATCTCACCCTCTGTCCCTTTAACCTCCTCGTGATCTCACTCACTGTCCCTTTCACCTCCCCGTGATCTCACTCTCTGTCCCTTTAACCTCCCCGTGATATCATTCTCTGTCCCTTTAAGCTCCCCGTGATCTCACTCTCTGTCCCTTTAACAACTCCGTGATCTCATTCTCTGTCCCTTTAACCTCCCCGTGATCTAACTCTCTGTCTCTTTAACCTCCCCGTGATCTCTCTCTCTGTCCCTTTAACCTCCCCGTGATATCATTCTCTGGCCCTTTAACCTCCCCGTGATCTCACTCTCTGTCCCTTTAACGTCTCCGTGATCTCATTCTCTGTCCCTTTAACCTCCCCGTGATCTCACTCTCTGTCCCATTAACCTCCCCGTGATCTCACTCTCTGTCCATTTAACGTCCACGTGATCTCAACCTCTGTCCCTTTAACCTCCCCGTGATCTCACTCTCTGTCCCTCTAACCTCCCCGTGATCTCATTCTCTGTCCCTTTAACCTCCCCGTGATCTCACTCTCTGTCCCTTTAACCTCCCCGTGATCTCACTCACTGTCCCTTTAACCCCCCCGTCATCTCACTCTCTGTCCCTTTAAGTTCCCCGTCATCTCACTCTCCGTCCCTTTATCCTACCCGTTATCTAACACTCTGTCCCTTTAAGTTCCCCGTCATCTCACTCCCTGTCCCTTTAACCTCCTCATCATCTCACTCTCTGTCCCTTTAACCACCCATTGATCTCACTCTCTGTCCCTTTAACCTCCCCGTGATCTCACTCTCTGTCCCTTTAAACTCCCCGTGATCTCACTCTCTGTCCCTTTAACCTCCCCGTGATCTCACTCTCTGTCCTTTTAACATCCCCGTGATCTCACTCTCTGTCCCTTTAACCTCCCCGTGATCTCACTCTCTGTCCTTTTAACATCGCTGTGATTTCACTCTCTGTCCCTTTAACCTCCCCGTGATCTCAATCTCTGTAGCTTTAAGGTCCCCGTGATCTCACTCGCTGTCCCTTTAACCTCCCCGTGATCTCACTCTCTTTCCCTTTAACCTCCCCGTGATCTCAATCTCTGTCCCTTTAACCTCCCCGTGATCACACTCTCTGTCCCATTAACCTCCCCGTGATCTCACTCTCTGTCCCTTTAACCTCCCTGTGATCTCTCTCTGTCCCTTTAACCTCCCCGTGATCTCAATCTCTGTCGCTTTAAGGTCCCCGTGATCTCACTCTCTGTCCCTTTAACCTCCCTGTGATCTCACTCTCTGTCCCTTTAACCTCCCTGTGATCTCTCTCTGTCCCTTTAACCTCCCCGTGATCTCATTCTCTGTCGCTTTAAGGTCCGCGTGACCTCACTCTCTGTCCCTTTAACCTCCCCGTGATCTCACTCTCTGTCCTTTTAACATCGCCGTGATTTCACTCTCTGTCCCTCTAACCTCCCCGTGATCTCAATCTCTGTCGCTTTAAGGTCCCCGTGATCTCACTCTCTGTCCCTTTAAACTCCCCGTGATCTCACTCTCTGTCCTTTTAACATCGCTGTGATTTCACTCTCTTTCCCTTTAACCTCCCCGTGATCTCACTCTCTGTCCCTTTAACCTCCCCGTGATCTCACTCTTTGTCCCTTTAACCTCCCCGTGATCACACTCTCTTTCCCATTAACCTCACCGTGATCTCACGCTCTGTCCCTTTAACCTCCCCGTGATCTCTCTGTGTCCCTTTAAAGTCCCCGTGATCTCAATCACTGTCGCTTTAAGGTCCCCGTGATCTCACTCTCTGTCCCTTTAACCTCTCCGTGATTTCACTCTCTGTCCCTTTAACCTCCCCGTGATCTCACTCGCTGTCCCTTTAACCTGCCCGTGATCTCACTCTCTGTTCCTTTAAACTCCCCATGATCTCATTCTGTCCCTATAACTTCCCCGTGATCTGACTCTCTGTCCCTTTAACCTCCCCGTGATCTCACTCACTGTCCTTTTAACCTCCCCGTGATTTCATTCTCTGTCCCTTTAACCTTCCCGTGATCTCACTCTCTTTCCCATTAACCTCCCCGTGATCTCACACTCTGTCCCTTTAACCGCCGCGTGATCTCATTCTCTGTGGCTTTAAACTCCCCGTGATCTCACTCTCTGCCCCTTTAACCTCCCCGTGATCTCACTCTCCTTCCCTTTAACCTACCCGTGATCTCACTCTCTGTCCCATTGACCTCCCCGAGATCTCACTCTCTGTCCCTTTAAACTCCCTGTGATCTCACTCTCTGTCCCTTTAACCTCCCCGTTATCTCACTCTCTGCCCCTTTAACCTCCCCGTTATCTCACTCTCTGCCCCTTTAACCTCCCCATGATCTCACTCTCTGTCCCTTTAACCTCCCCGTGATCTCTCTCTGTCCCTTTGAAGTCCCCGTGATCTCATTCTCTGTCGCTTTAAGGTCCCCGTGATCTCACTCGCTGTCCCTTTAACCTCCCCGTGATCGCACTCTCTGTCCTTTTAACATCCCCGTGATCTCACTCTCTGGCCCTTTAACCTCCCCGTGATCTCACTCTCTGTCCCTTTAAACTCCCCGTGATCTCACTCTCTGTCCCTTTAACAACTCCGTGATCTCATTCTCTGTCCCTTTAACCTCCCCGTGATCTAACTCTCTGTCTCTTTAACCTCCCCGTGATCTCACTCTCTGTCCCTTTAACCTCCCCGTGATATCATTCTTTGGCCCTTTAACCTCCCCGTGATCTCACTCTCTGTCCATTTAACGTCTCCGTGATCTCACTCTCTGTCCCTTTAACCTGCCCGTGATCTCACTCTCTGTCCCATTAACCTCCCCGTGATCTCACTCTCTGTCCCTTTAACGTCCAAGTGATCTCACTCCCGGTCCCTTTAACCTCCTCGTGATCTCACTCTCTGTCCCTCTAACCTCCCCGTGATCTCACTCTCTGTCCTTTTAACATCGCTGTGATTTCACTCTCTTTCCCTTTAACCTCCCCGTGATCTCACTCTCCGTCCCTTTAAAATCCCCGTGATCTCACTCTCTGTCCCTTTAACCTCCCCGAGTTCTCACTCTCTGTCCCTTTAACCTCCCCGTGATCTCATTTTCTGTCCCTTTAACCTCCCCGTTATCTCACTCTCTGTCCCTTTAACCTCCCCGTGATCTCATTCTCTGTCCCTTTAACCTCCCCGTGATCTCACTCTCTGTCCCTTTAACCTCCCCGTGATCTCACTCACTGTCCCTTTAACCCCCCCGTCATCTCACTCTCTGTCCCATTAACCTCCCCGTGAACTCACTCTCTGTCCCTTTAACCTCCCAGTGATCTCACTCTCTTTCCCTTTAACCTCCCCGTTATCTCATTCTCTGTCCCTTTAACCTCCCCGTGATCTCATTCTCTGTCCCTTTAACCTCCCCGTGATCTCACTCTCTATCCCTTTAACCTCCCCGTGATCTCATTCTCTGTCCCTTTATCCTCCCCGTGATCACACTCTCTGTCCCTTTAACCTCACCGTGATCTCACGCTCTGTCCCTTTAACCTCCCCGTGATCTCTCTGTGTCCCTTTAAAGTCCCCGTGATCTCAATCACTGTTGCTTTAAGGTCCCCGTGATCTCACTCTCTGTCCCTTTAACCTCCCCGTGATTTCAATCTCTGTCCCTTTAACCTCCCCGTGATCTCACTCTCTGTCCCATTAACCTGCCCGTGATCTCACTCTCTGTCCCTTTAAACTCCCCGTGATCTCATTCTGTCCCTTTAACCTCCCCGTGATCTCACTCTCTGTCCCTTTAACCTCCCCGTGATCTCACTCACTGTCCTTTTAATCTCCCCGTGATCTCATTCTCTGTCCCTTTAACCTCCCCGTGATCTCACTCTCTGTCCTTTTAACATCGCCGTGATCTCACTCTCTGTCCCTTTAAACGCCCCGTGATCTCATTCTGTCCCTTTAACCTCCCCGTGATCTCACTCTCTGTCCCTTTAACCTCCCCGTGATCTCACTCACTGTCCTTTTAATCTCCCCGTGATCTCATTCTCTGTCCCTTTAACCTCCCCGTGATCTCACTCTCTGTCCTTTTAACATCGCCGTGATCTCACTCTCTGTCCCTTTAGCCTCCCCGTTATTTCACTCTCTGTCCCTTTAACCTCCCCGTGATCTCATTCTGTCCCTTTAACCTCCTCGTGGTCTCATTCTCTGTCCCTTTAACCTCCCCGTGATCTCACTCTCTGTCCCTTTAACCTCCCCGTGATCTCACTCACTGTCCCTTTAACCCCCCCCGTCATCTCACTCTCAGTCCCATTAACCTCTCCGTGATCTCTCTCTCTGTCCCTTTTACCTCCCCGTGATTTCATTCTCTGTCCCTTTAACCTTCCCGTGATCTCACTCTCTTTCCCATTAACATTCCTGTGATCTCACTCTCTGTCCCTTTAACCAACCCGTGATCTCACACTCTGTCCCTTTAACCGCCGCGCGATCTCATTCTCTGTCGCTTTAAACTCCCCATGATCTCACTCTCTGTCCCTTTAACCTCCCCGTGATCTCAATCTCTGTCGCTTTAAGGTCCCCGTGATCTCACTCTCTGTCCCTTTAACCTCCCTGTGATCTCACTCTCTGTCCCTTTAACCTCCCTGAGATCTCTCTCTGTCCCTTTAACCTCCCCGTGATCTCATTCTCTGTCGCTTTAAGGTCCGCGTGACCTCACTCTCTGTCCCTTTAACCTCCCCGTGATCTCACTCTCTGTCCTTTTAACATCGCCGTGATTTCACTCTCTGTCCCTCTAACCTCCCCGTGATCTCAATCTCTGTCGCTTTAAGGTCCCCGTGATCTCACTCTCTGTCCCTTTAAACTCCCCGTGATCTCACTCTCTGTCCTTTTAACATCGCTGTGATTTCACTCTCTTTCCCTTTAACCTCCCCGTGATCTCACTCTCTGTCCCTTTAACCTCCCCGTGATCTCACTCTTTGTCCCTTTAACCTCCCCGTGATCACACTCTCTTTCCCATTAACCTCACCGTGATCTCACGCTCTGTCCCTTTAACCTCCCCGTGATCTCTCTGTGTCCCTTTAAAGTCCCCGTGATCTCAATCACTGTCGCTTTAAGGTCCCCGTGATCTCATTCTCTGTCCCTTTAACCTCTCCGTGATTTCACTCTCTGTCCCTTTAACCTCCCCGTGATCTCACTCTCTGTCCCTTTAACCTGCCCGTGATCTCACTCTCTGTTCCTTTAAACTCCCCGTGATCTCATTCTGTCTTTTTAACCTCCCCGTGATCTCACTCTCTGTCCCTTTAACCTCCCCGTGATCTCACTCACTGTCCTTTTAACCTCCCCGTGATTTCATTCTCTGTCCCTTTAACCTTCCCGTGATCTCACTCTCTTTCCCATTAACCTCCCCGTGATCTCACACTCTGTCCCTTTAACCGCCGCGTGATCTCATTCTCTGTGGCTTTAAACTCCCCGTGATCTCACTCTCTGCCCCTTTAACCTCCCCGTGATCTCACTCTCCTTCCCTTTAACCTACCCGTGATCTCACTCTCTGTCCCATTGACCTCCCCGAGATCTCACTCTCTGTCCCTTTAAACTCCCTGTGATCTCACTCTCTGTCCCTTTAACCTCCCCGTTATCTCACTCTCTGCCCCTTTAACCTCCCCGTTATCTCACTCTCTGCCCCTTTAACCTCCCCATGATCTCACTCTCTGTCCCTTTAACCTCCCCGTGATCTCTCTCTGTCCCTTTGAAGTCCCCGTGATCTCATTCTCTGTCGCTTTAAGGTCCCCGTGATCTCACTCGCTGTCCCTTTAACCTCCCCGTGATCGCACTCTCTGTCCCTTTAACAACTCCGTGATCTCATTCTCTGTCCCTTTAACCTCCCCGTGATCTAACTCTCTGTCTCTTTAACCTCCCCGTGATCTCACTCTCTGTCCCTTTAACCTCCCCGTGATATCATTCTTTGGCCCTTTAACCTCCCCGTGATCTCACTCTCTGTCCATTTAACGTCTCCGTGATCTCATTCTCTGTCCCTTTAACCTGCCCGTGATCTCACTCTCTGTCCCATTAACCACCCCGTGATCTCACTCTCTGTCCCTTTAACGTCCAAGTGATCTCACTCCCGGTCCCTTTAACCTCCTCGTGATCTCACTCTCTGTCCCTCTAACCTCCCCGTGATCTCACTCTCTGTCCTTTTAACATCGCTGTGATTTCACTCTCTTTCCCTTTAACCTCCCCGTGATCTCACTCTCCGTCCCTTTAAAATCTCCGTGATCTCACTCTCTGTCCCTTTAACCTCCCCGAGTTCTCACTCTCTGTCCCTTTAACCTCCCCGTGATCTCATTTTCTGTCCCTTTAACCTCCCCGTTATCTCACTCTCTGTCCCTTTAACCTCCCCGTGATCTCATTCTCTGTCCCTTTAACCTCCCCGTGATCTCACTCTCTATCCCTTTAACCTCCCCGTGATCTCACTCACTGTCCCTTTAACACCCCCGTCATCTCACTCTCTGTCCCATTACCCTCCCCGTGAACTCACTCTCTGTCCCTTTAACCTCCCAGTGATCTCACTCTCTTTCCCTTTAACCTCCCCGTTATCTCACTCTCTGTCCCTTTAACCTCCCCGTGATCTCATTCTCTGTCCCTTTAACCTCCCCGTGATCTCACTCTCTATCCCTTTAACCTCCCCGTGATCTCATTCTCTGTCCCTTTATCCTCCCCGTGATCACACTCTCTTTCCCATTAACCTCACCGTGATCTCACGCTCTGTCCCTTTAACCTCCCCGTGATCTCTCTGTGTCCATTTAAAGTCCCCGTGATCTCAATCACTGTCGCTTTAAGGTCCCCGTGATCTCACTCTCTGTCCCTTTAACCTCCCCGTGATTTCAATCTCTGTCCCTTTAACCTCCCCGTGATCTCACTCTCTGTCCCATTAACCTGCCCGTGATCTCACTCTCTGTCCCTTTAAACTCCCCGTGATCTCATTCTGTCCCTTTAACCTCCCCGTGATCTCACTCTCTGTCCCTTTAACCTCCCCGTGATCTCACTCACTGTCCTTTTAATCTCCCCGTGATCTCATTCTCTGTCCCTTTAACCTCCCCGTGATCTCACTCTCTGTCCTTTTAACATCGCCGTGATCTCACTCTCTGTCCCTTTAGCCTCCCCGTTATTTCACTCTCTGTCCCTTTAACCTCCCCGTGATCTCATTCTGTCCCTTTAACCTCCTCGTGGTCTCATTCTCTGTCCCTTTAACCTCCCCGTGATCTCACTCTCTGTCCCTTTAACCTCCCCGTGATCTCACTCACTGTCCCTTTAACCCCCCCCGTCATCTCACTCTCTGTCCCATTAACCTCTCCGTGATCTCTCTCTCTGTCCCTTTTACCTCCCCGTGATTTCATTCTCTGTCCCTTTAACCTTCCCGTGATCTCACTCTCTTTCCCATTAACATTCCTGTGATCTCACTCTCTGTCCCTTTAACCAACCCGTGATCTCACACTCTGTCCCTTTAACCGCCGCGCGATCTCATTCTCTGTCGCTTTAAACTCCCCATGATCTCACTCTCTGCCCCTTTAACCTCCCCGTGATCTCACTCTCCATCCCTTTAACCTACCCGTGATCTCACTCTCTGTCCCATTAACCTCCCCGAGATCTCACTCTCTGTCCCTTTAACCGCCGTGTGATCTCATTCTCTGTCCCTTTAACCTCCCCGTTATCTCACTCTCTGCCCCTTTAACCTATCCATGATCTCACTCTCTGTCCCTTTAACCTCCCCGTGATCTCTCTCTGTCCCTTTGAAGTCCCCGTGATCTCAATCTCTGTCGCTTTAAGGTCCCCGTGATCTCACTCGCTGTCCCTTTAACCTCCCCGTGATCGCACTCTCTGTCCTTTTAACATCCCCGTGATCTCACTCTCTGGCCCTTTAACCTTCCCGTGATCTCACTCTCTGTCCCTTTAAACTCCCCGTGATCTCACTCTCTGTCCTTTTAACATCGCTGTTATTTCACTCTCTTTCCCTTTAACCTCCCCGTGATCTCACTCTCTTTCCCTTTAACCTCCCCGTGATCTCACTCTCTGTCCCTTTATCCTCCCCGTGATCACACTCTCTTTCCCATTAACCTCACCGTGATCTCACTCTCTGTCCCTTTAACCTCCACGTGATCTCTCTGTGTCCCTTTAAAGTCCCCGTGATCTCAATCACTGTGGCTTTAAGGTCCCCGTGATCTCTCTCTCTGTCCCTTTAACCTCCCCGTGATTTCACTCTCTGTCCCTTTAACCTCCCCGTGATCTCACTCTCTGTCCCTTTAACCTGCCCGTGATCTCATTCTGTCCCTTTAACCTCCCCGTGATCTCATTCTCTGTCCCTTTAACCTCCCCGTGATCTCTCTCTGTCCCTTTGAAGTCCCCGTGATCTCAATCTCTGTCACTTTAAGGTCCCCGTGATCTCACTCGCTGTCCCTTTAACCTCCCCGTGATCGCACTCTCTGTCCTTTTAACATCCCCGTGATCTCACTCTCTGGCCCTTTAACCTTCCCGTGATCTCACTCTCTGTCCCTTTAAACTCCCCGTGATCTCTCTCTCTGTCCTTTTAACATCGCCGTTATTTCATTCTCTTTCCCTTTAACCTCCCCGTGATCTCACTCTCTTTCCCTTTAACCTCCCCGTGATCTCACTCTCTGTCCCTTTATCCTCCCCGTGATCACACTCTCTTTCCCATTAACCTCACCGTGATCTCACTCTCTGTCCCTTTAACCTCCCCGTGATCTCTCTGTGTCCCTTTAAAGTCCCCGTGATCTCAATCACTGTCGCTTTAAGGTCCCCGTGATCTCTCTCTCTGTCCCTTTAACCTCCCCGTGATTTCACTCTCTGTCCCTTTAACCTCCCCGTGATCTCACTCTCTGTCCCTTTAACCTGCCCGTGATCTCATTCTGTCCCTTTAACCTCCCCGTGATCTCATTCTCTGTCCCTTTAACCTCACCGTGATCTCACTCACTGTCCCTTTAATCTCCCCGTGATCTCACTCTCTGTCCCATTAACCTACCAGTGATCTCACTCTTTGTCCCTTTAAAGTCCCCGTCATCTCACTCTCTGTCTCTTTAAGCGTTCCCCCATCTCACTCTATGTCCCTGATCTCCCTCTCAGTCCCTTTTTCTGTCCCTGATCTGACTCTCTGTCCCTTTAACTGTCCCTGATCTAACTCTCTGTCCCTTTTAAGTTCCCCGTCATCTCACTCTCTGTCCCTTTAACCTCCCCGTGATCGCACTCTGTCCCTTTAACATCCCCGTGATCTCACTCCCTGTCCCTTTAACCTCCCCATCATCTCACTCTCTGCCCCCTTAACCTCCCCGTGATGTCACTCACTGTCCCTTTAACCTCCCCATCATCTCACTCTCTGTCCCTTTAACCTCCCCGTGATCTCACTCTCTGTCCCTTTAACCTCCCCGTGATCGCACTCTGTCCCTTTAATCTCCCCGTGATCTCACTCCCTGTCCCTTTAACCTCCCCGTAATCTCACTCACTGTCCCTTTAACCTCCCCGTGATCTCACTCACTGTCCCTTTAACCTCCCCGTGATCTCACTCTCTGTCCCTTTAACCTCCCCGTGATCTCACTCTCTGTCCCTTTATCCTCCCCGAGATCTCACTCTCTGTAGCTTTAAACTCCCGTGATCTCACTCTCTGTCCCTTTAACCTCCCCGTTATCTCACTCTCTGTCCCTTTAACCTCCCCGTGATCTCACTCTCTGTCCCTTTAACCTCTCCGTGATCTCACTCTCTTTCGCTTTAAGGTCCCCGTGATCTCACTCGCTGTCCCTTTAACCTCCCCGTGATCGCACTCTCTGTCCTTTTAACATCCCCGTGATCTCACTCTCTGTCCCCTTAACCTCCCCGTGATCTCACTCTCTGTCCCTTTAACTGCCCCGTGATCTCACTCTTTGTCCTTTTAACATCGCTGTGATCTCACTCTCTGTCCCTTTAACCTCCCCGAAATCTCACTCTCTGTCCCTTTAAACTCCCTGCGATCTCACTCGCTTTCACTTTAACTTCCCCGTGATCTCTCTCTCTGTCCCTTTAACATCGCTGTGATCTCACTCTCTGTCCCTTTAAACTCCCCGTGATCTCACCCTCTGTCCTTTTAACATCTCTGTGATCTCACTCTCTGTCCCTTTAACCTCCCCGTGATCTCAATCTCTGTCCCTTTAACCTCCCCGTGATCTCACTCTCTGTCCCTTTAACCTCCCCGTGATCTCAATCTTTGTTCCTTTAACCTCCCCGTGATCTCACTCTCTGTCCCTTTAAACTCCCCGTGATCTCACCCTCTGTCCTTTTAACATCGCTGTGATCTCACTCTCCGTCCCTTTATCCTACCCGTTATCTAACACTCTGTCCCTTTAACCACCCAGTGATCTCACTCTCTATCCCTAAACCTTCCCGTGACCTCTCTCTCTGTCCCTTTAACCATACCGGGATCTCACTCTCACTTTGTCCCTTTAACATCCCCGTGATCTCAATCCCTGTCCCTTTAACCTCCCCGTGATCTCACTCTCTGTCCATTTAACCTCCCCGTGATCTCACTCTCTGTCCCTTTAACCTCCCCGTGATTTCATTCTCTGTCCCTTTAACCAACCCGTGATCTCACTCTCTGCCCCTTTAACCTCCCCGTGATCTCACTACCTGTCCCTTTAACGTCCTCATCATCTCACTCTCTGTCCCTTTAACCACCCCGTGATCTCACTCACTGTCCCTTTAACCTCCCCGTGATCTCACTCTCTGTCCCATAATCTCCCCGTGTTCTCACTCTCTGTCCCTTTAACCTCCCCGTGATCTCACTCTCTGTCCCTTTAAACTCCCCGTGATCTCACTCGCTGTTCCTTTAACCTCCCCGTGATCGCACTCTCTGTCCTTTTAACATCCCCGTGATCTCACTCTCTGTCCCTTTCACCTCCCCGTGATCTCACTCACTGTCCCTTTCACCTCCCCGTGATCTCACTCTCTGTCCCTTTAACCTCCCCGTGATCTCATTCTCTGTCCCTTTAACCTCCCCGTGATCTCACTCTCTGTCCCTTTAACAACTCCGTGATCTCATTCTCTGTCCCTTTAACCCCCCCGTGATCTCACTCTCTGTCCCTTTAACCCCCCCTTCATCTCACTCTCTGCCCCTTTAACCTCCCCGTGATCTCACTACCTGTCCCTTTAACGTCCTCATCATCTCACTCTCTGTCCCTTTAACCACCCCGTGATCTCACTCACTGTCCCTTTAACCTCCCCGTGATCTCACTCTCTGTCCCATAATCTCCCCGTGTTCTCACTCTCTGTCCCTTTAACCTCCCCGTGATCTCACTCTCTGTCCCTTTAAACTCCCCGTGATCTCACTCGCTGTTCCTTTAACCTCCCCGTGATCGCACACTCTGTCCTTTTAACATCCCCGTGATCTCACTCTCTGTCCCTTTCACCTCCCCGTGATCTCACTCACTGTCCCTTTCACCTCCCCGTGATCTCACTCTCTGTCCCTTTAACCTCCCCGTGATCTCATTCTCTGTCCCTTTAACCTCCCCGTGATCTCACTCTCTGTCCCTTTAACAACTCCGTGATCTCATTCTCTGTCCCTTTAACCTCCCCGTGATCTCACTCTCTGTCCCTTTAACCCCCCCTTCATCTCACTTTCTGTCCCATTAACCTCCCCGTGATTTCATTCTCTGTCCCTTTAACCTTCCCATGATTTCACTCTCTGTCCCTTTAACATTCCCGTGATCTCACTCTCTGTCCCTTTAACCAACCCGTGATCTCACTCTCTGTCCCTTTAACCTCCCCGTGATCTCACTCTCTGTCCCTTTAACCTCCCCGTGATCTCACTCTCTGTCCCTTTATCCGCCCCGTGATCTCACTCTCTGTCCGTTTAACCTCCCCGTGATCTCACTCTCTGCCCCTTTAACCTCCCCCTGATATCACTCTCTGTCCCTTTAAGTTCCCCGTCATCTCACTCCCTGTCCCTTTAACCTCCTCATCATCTCACTCTCTGTCCCTTTAACCACCCCGTGATCTCACTCTCTGCCCCTTTAACCTCCCCCTGATATCACTCTCTGTCCCTTTAAGTTCCCCGTCATCTCACTCCCTGTCCCTTTAACCTCCTCATCATCTCACTCTCTGTCCCTTTAACCTCCCATTGATCTCACTCTCTGTCCCTTTAACCTCCCCGTGATCTCACTCTCTGTCCTTTTAACATCGCTGTGATTTCTCTCTCTGTCCCTTTAACCTCCCCGTGATCTCAATCTCTGTAGCTTTAAGGTCCCCGTGATCTCACTCGCTGTCCCTTTAACCTCCCCTTGATCTCACTCTCTTTCCCTTTAACCTCCCCGTGATCTCAATCTCTGTCCTTTTAACCTCCCCGTGATCACACTCTCTGTCCCATTAACCTCCCCGTGATCTCACTATCTGTCCCTTTAACCTCCCTGTGATCTCTCTCTGTCCCTTTAACCTCCCCGTGATCTCAATCTCTGTCGCTTTAAGGTCCCCGTGATCTCACTCTCTGTCCCTTTAACCTCCCTGTGATCTCACTCTCTGTCCCTTTAACCTCCCTGTGATCTCTCTCTGTCCCTTTAACCTCCCCGTGATCTCATTCTCTGTCGCTTTAAGGTCCGCGTGACCTCACTCTCTGTCCCTTTAACCTCCCCGTGATCTCACTCTCTGTCCTTTTAACATCGCCGTGATTTCACTCTCTGTCCCTCTAACCTCCCCGTGATCTCAATCTCTGTCGCTTTAAGGTCCCCGTGATCTCACTCTCTGTCCCTTTAAACTCCCCGTGATCTCACTCTCTGTCCTTTTAACATCGCTGTGATTTCACTCTCTTTCCCTTTAACCTCCCCGTGATCTCACTCTCTGTCCCTTTAACCTCCCCGTGATCTCACTCTTTGTCCCTTTAACCTCCCCGTGATCTCATTCTCTGTCCCTTTATCCTCCCCGTGATCACACTCTCTTTCCCATTAACCTCACCGTGATCTCACGCTCTGTCCCTTTAACCTCCCCGTGATCTCTCTGTGTCCCTTAAAAGTCCCCGTGATCTCAATCACTGTCGCTTTAAGGTCCCCGTGATCTCACTCTCTGTCCCTTTAACCTCTCCGTGATTTCACTCTCTGTCCCTTTAACCTCCCCGTGATCTCACTCTCTGTCCCTTTAACCTCCCCGTGATCTCACTCACTGTCCTTTTAACCTCCCCGTGATTTCATTCTCTGTCCCTTTAACCTTCCCGTTATCTCACTCTCTTTCCCATTAACCTCCCCGTGATCTCACACTCTGTCCCTTTAACCGCCGCGTGATCTCATTCTCTGTGGCTTTAAACTCCCCGTGATCTCACTCTCCTTCCCTTTAACCTCCCCGTGATCTCACTCTCCTTCCCTTTAACCTACCCGTGATCTCACTCTCTGTCCCATTGACCTCCCCGAGATCTCACTCTCTGTCCCTTTAAACTCCCTGTGATCTCACTCTCTGTCCCTTTAACCTCCCCGTTATCTCACTCTCTGCCCCTTTAACCTCCCCGTTATCTCACTCTCTGCCCCTTTAACCTCCCCATGATCTCACTCTCTGTCCCTTTAACCTCCCCGTGATCTCTCTCTGTCCCTTTGAAGTCCCCGTGATCTCATTCTCTGTCGCTTTAAGGTCCCCGTGATCTCACTCGCTGTCCCTTTAACCTCCCCGTGATCGCACTCTCTGTCCTTTTAACATCCCCGTGATCTCACTCACTGGCCCTTTAACCTCCCCGTGATCTCACTCTCTGTCCCTTTAAACTCCCCGTGATCTCACTCTCTGTCCCTTTAACAACTCCGTGATCTCATTCTCTGTCCCTTTAACCTCCCCGTGATCTAACTCTCTGTCTCTTTAACCTCCCCGTGATCTCATTCTCTGTCCCTTTAACCTCCCCGTGATCTCACTCTCTGTCCCTTTAACAACTCCGTGATCTCATTCTCTGTCCCTTTAACCTCCCCGTGATCTCACTCTCTGTCCCTTTAACCCCCCCTTCATCTCACTTTCTGTCCCATTAACCTCCCCGTGATTTCATTCTCTGTCCCTTTAACCTTCCCGTGATCTCACTCTCTGCCCCTTTAACCTCCCCGTGATCTCACTCTCCTTCCCTTTAACCTACCCGTGATCTCACTCTCTGTCCCATTGACCTCCCCGAGATCTCACTCTCTGTCCCTTTAAACTCCCTGTGATCTCACTCTCTGTCCCTTTAACCTCCCCGTTATCTCACTCTCTGCCCCTTTAACCTCCCCGTTATCTCACTCTCTGCCCCTTTAACCTCCCCATGATCTCACTCTCTGTCCCTTTAACCTCCCCGTGATCTCTCTCTGTCCCTTTGAAGTCCCCGTGATCTCATTCTCTGTCGCTTTAAGGTCCCCGTGATCTCACTCGCTGTCCCTTTAACCTCCCCGTGATCGCACTCTCTGTCCTTTTAACATCCCCGTGATCTCACTCTCTGGCCCTTTAACCTCCCCGTGATCTCACTCTCTGTCCCTTTAAACTCCCCGTGATCTCACTCTCTGTCCCTTTAACAACTCCGTGATCTCATTCTCTGTCCCTTTAACCTCCCCGTGATCTAACTCTCTGTCTCTTTAACCCCCCCGTGATCTCACTCTCTGTCCCTTTAACCTCCCCGTGATATCATTCTTTGGCCCTTTAACCTCCCCGTGATCTCACTCTCTGTCCCTTTAACGTCTCCGTGATCTCATTCTCTGTCCCTTTAACCTGCCCGTGATCTCACTCTCTGTCCCATTAACCTCCCCGTGATCTCACTCTCTGTCCCTTTAACGTCCAAGTGATCTCACTCCCGGTCCCTTTAACCTCCTCGTGATCTCACTCTCTGTCCCTCTAACCTCCCCGTGATCTCACTCTCTGTCCTTTTAACATTGCTGTGATTTCACTCTCTTTCCCTTTAACCTCCCCGTGATCTCACTCTCCGTCCCTTTAAAATCCCCGTGATCTCACTCTCTGTCCCTTTAACCTCCCCGAGTTCTCACTCTCTGTCCCTTTAACCTCCCCGTGATCTCATTTTCTGTCCCTTTAACCTCCCCGTTATCTCACTCTCTGTCCCTTTAACCTCCCCGTGATCTCATTCTCTGTCCCTTTAACCTCCCCGTGATCTCACTCTCTATCCCTTTAACCTCCCCGTGATCTCACTCACTGTCCCTTTAACCCCCCCGTCATCTCACTCTCTGTCCCATTAACCTCCCCGTGAACTCACTCTCTGTCCCTTTAACCTCCCAGTGATCTCACTCTCTTTCCCTTTAACCTCCCCGTTATCTCACTCTCTGTCCCTTTAACCTCCCCGTGATCTCATTCTCTGTCCCTTTAACCTCCCCGTGATCTCACTCTCTATCCCTTTAACCTCCCCGTGATCTCATTCTCTGTCCCTTTATCCTCCCCGTGATCACACTCTCTTTCCCATTAACCTCACCGTGATCTCACGCTCTGTCCCTTTAACCTCCCCGTGATCTCTCTGTGTCCCTTTAAAGTCCCCGTGATCTCAATCACTGTGGCTTTAAGGTCCCCGTGATCTCACTCTCTGTCCCTTTAACCTCCCCGTGATTTCAATCTCTGTCCCTTTAACCTCCCCGTGATCTCACTCTCTGTCCCATTAACCTGCCCGTGATCTCACTCTCTGTCCCTTTAAACTCCCCGTGATCTCATTCTGTCCCTTTAACCTCCCCGTGATCTCAATCTCTGTCGCTTTAAGGTCCCCGTGATCTCACTCGCTGTCCCTTTAACCTCCCCGTGATCGCACTCTCTGTCCTTTTAACATCCCCGTGATCTCACTCTCTGGCCCTTTAACCTTCCCGTGATCTCACTCTCTGTCCCTTTAAACTCCCCGTGATCTCACTCTCTGTCCTTTTAACATCGCCGTTATTTCACTCTCTTTCCCTTTAACCTCCCCGTGATCTCACTCTCTTTCCCTTTAACCTCCCCGTGATCTCACTCTCTGTCCCTTTATCCTCCCCGTGATCACACTCTCTTTCCCATTAACCTCACCGTGATCTCACTCTCTGTCCCTTTAACCTCCCCGTGATCTCTCTGTGTCCCTTTAAAGTCCCCGTGATCTCAATCACTGTCGCTTTAAGGTCCCCGTGATCTCTCTCTCTGTCCCTTTAACCTCCCCGTGATTTCACTCTCTGTCCCTTTAACCTCCCCGTGATCTCACTCTCTGTCCCTTTAACCTGCCCGTGATCTCATTCTGTCCCTTTAACCTCCCCGTGATCTCATTCTCTGTCCCTTTAACCTCCCCGTGATCTCACTCACTGTCCCTTTAATCTCCCCGTGATCTCACTCTCTGTCCCATTAACCTACCAGTGATCTCACTCTTTGTCCCTTTAAAGTCCCCGTCATCTCACTCTCTGTCTCTTTAAGCGTTCCCCCATCTCACTCTATGTCCCTGATCTCCCTCTCAGTCCCTTTTTCTGTCCCTGATCTGACTCTCTGTCCCTTTAACTGTCCCTGATCTAACTCTCTGTCCCTTTTAAGTTCCCCGTCATCTCACTCTCTGTCCCTTTAACCTCCCCGTGATCGCACTCTGTCCCTTTAACCTCCCCGTGATCTCACTCCCTGTCCCTTTAACCTCCCCATCATCTCACTCTCTGCCCCCTTAACCTCCCCGTGATGTCACTCACTGTCCCTTTAACCTCCCCATCATCTCACTCTCTGTCCCTTTAACCTCCCCGTGATCTCACTCTCTGTCCCTTTAACCTCCCCGTGATCGCACTCTGTCCCTTTAATCTCCCCGTGATCTCACTCCCTGTCCCTTTAACCTCCCCGTAATCTCACTCACTGTCCCTTTAACCTCCCCGTGATCTCACTCACTGTCCCTTTAACCTCCCCGTGATCTCACTCTCTGTCCCTTTAACCTCCCCGTGATCTCACTCTCTGTCCCTTTATCCTCCCCGAGATCTCACTCTCTGTAGCTTTAAACTCCCGTGATCTCACTCTCTGTCCCTTTAACCTCCCCGTTATCTCACTCTCTGTCCCTTTAACCTCCCCGTGATCTCACTCTCTGTCCCTTTAACCTCTCCGTGATCTCACTCTCTTTCGCTTTAAGGTCCCCGTGATCTCACTCGCTGTCCCTTTAACCTCCCCGTGATCGCACTCTCTGTCCTTTTAACATCCCCGTGATCTCACTCTCTGTCCCCTTAACCTCCCCGTGATCTCACTCTCTGTCCCTTTAACTGCCCCGTGATCTCACTCTTTGTCCTTTTAACATCCCCGTGATCTCACTCTCTGTCCCTTTAACCTCCCCGAGATCTCACTCTCTGTCCCTTTAAACTCCCTGCGATCTCACTCTCTGTCCCTTTAACCTCCCCGTTATCTCACTCTCTTTCCCTTTAATCTCCCCTTGATCTCTCTCTATCCCTTTTAAGTCCCCGTGATCTCACTCTCTGTCCTTTTAACATCGCTGTGATTTCACTCTCTGTCCCTTTAACCTCCCCGTGATCTCACTCGCTTTCACTTTAACTTCCCCGTGATCTCACCCTCTGTCCCTTTAACATCTCTGTGATCTCACTCTCTGTCCCTTTAACCTCCCCGTGATCTCACTCTCTGTCCCTTTTACCTCCCCGTGATCTCACTCTCTGTCCCTTTAACCTCCCCGTGATCTCAATCTTTGTTCCTTTAACCTCCCCGTGATCTCATTCTCTGTCCCTTTATCCTCCCCGTGATCTCACCCTCTGTCCTTTTAACATCGCTGTGATTTCACTCTCTGTCCCTTTAACCTCCCCGTGATCTCACTCGCTTTCACTTCAACTTCCCCGTGATCTCTCTCTCTGTCCCTTTAACATCGCTGTGATCTCACTCTCTGTCCCTTTAAACTCCCCGTGATCTCACCCTCTGTCCTTTTAACATCGCTGTGATCTCACTCTCTGTCCCTTTAACCTCCCCGTGATCTCACTCTCTGTCCCTTTAAGCTCCCCGTGATCTCACTCTCTGTCCCTTTAACCTCCCCGTGATCTCAATCTTTGTCCCTTTAACCTCCCCGTGATCTCACTCTCTGTCCCATTAACCACCCCGTGATCTCACTCTCTGTCCCTTTAACCTCCCCGTGATCTCTCTCTGTCCCTTTAAAGTCCCCGTTATCTCAATCTCTGTCGCTTTAAGGTCCCCTTAATCTCACTCTCTGTCCCTTTAAACTCCCCGTGATCTCACTCTCTGTCCCTTTAACCTCCCCGTGATCTCACTCTCTGTCCCTTTAACCTCCCCGTGATCTCACTCTGTCCTTTTAACATCGCCGTGGTTTCAACCTCTGTCCCTCTAACCTCCCCATGATGTCCCTCTCTGTGCCTTTAACCTCCACGTGATCTCACTCTCTTTCCCTTTAACCTCCCCGTGATTTCTCTCTCTGTCCCTTTAAACTCCCCGTGATCTCACTCTCTGTCCCTTTAACCTCCCCGTGATCTCACTCTCTGTCCCTTTAACCTCCCCGTGATCTCATTCTGTCCCTTTAAACTCCCCGTGATCGCATTCTCTGTCCCTTTAACCTCCCCGTGATCTCACTCTCTGTCCCTTTAACCTCCCCGTGATCTCATTCTCTGTCCCTTTAACCTCCCCTTGATCTCATTCTGTCCCTTTAACCTCCCCGTGATCGCATTCTCTGTCCCTTTAACCTCCCCGTGATCTCACTCTCTGTCCCATTAACCTACCTGTGATCTCACTCTTTGTCCCTTTAAAGTCCCTGTCATCTCACTCTCTGTCTCTTTAAGCGTTCCCCGATCTCACTCTATGTCCCTGATCTCCCTCTCAGTCCCTTTAACTGTCCCTGATCTGACTCTCTGTCCCTTTTACTGTCCCTGATCTAACTCTGATACAGATGGGCTGTGTGTTAGTGAGGGTGGAGCTGGTATCTGAGAGTGGGACAGGCTGTGTGTTAGTGAGGGTGGAGCTGGTATCTGAGAGTGGGACGGGCTGTGTGTTAGTGAGGGAGGAGCTGGTATCTGAGAGTGGGACAGGCTGTGTGTTAGTGAGGGAGGAGCTGGTATCTGAGAGTGGGACAGGCTGTGTGTTAGTGAGGGAGGAGCTGGTATCTGAGAGTGGGACGGGCTGTGTGTTAGTGAGGGAGGAGCTGGTATCTGAGAGTGGGACGGGCTGTGTGTTAGTGAGGGTGGAGCTGGTATCTGAGAGTGGGACAGGCTGTGTGTTAGTGAGGGAGGAGCTGGTATCTGAGAGTGGGACAGGCTGTGTGTTAGTGAGGGAGGAGCTGGTATCTGAGAGTGGGACGGGCTGTGTGTTAGTGAGGGAGGAGCTGGTATCTGAGAGTGGGACAGGCTGTGTGTTAGTGAGGGAGGAGCTGGTATCTGAGAGTGGGACGGGCTGTGTGTTAGTGAGGGTGGAGCTGGTATCTGAGAGTGGGACAGGCTGTGTGTTAGTGAGGGAGGAGCTGGTATCTGAGAGTGGGACAGGCTGTGTGTTAGTGAGGGTGGAGCTGGTATCTGAGAGTGGGACAGGCTGTGTGTTAGTGAGGGTGGAGCTGGTATCTGAGAGTGGGACAGGCTGTGTGTTAGTGAGGGTGGAGCTGGTATCTGAGAGTGGGATGGGCTGTGTGTTAGTGAGGGTGGAGCTGGTATCTGAGAGTGGGACGGGCTGTGTGTTAGTGAGGGTGGAGCTGGTATCTGAGAGTGGGACAGGCTGTGTGTTAGTGAGGGAGGAGTTGGTATCTGAGAGTTTGACGGCTGTGTGTTAGTGATGGTGGAGGTCAATGGTCAATGTAACTCCCTTATTGAAAGGAACGGAGACAGAAAGCAGAAAACCACAGGCCAGTCAACATTTGTCATTTTTAGAAACTTTATTAGAAGGTTATAGCCGCGCACTTAGAACAATTGAAGACTATCGGGCAGAGTCTTCATGGTGTGGTGAAAGTGAAATCATGTTGGACCATGTCTGTCCGGTCAACGGAGCGGGAGGTGTCCGGCTGCCGAGGGAGGTGTCCTGCGGTGGGGGGAGGTGTCCGGCGGCCGAGGGAGGCGTCCGGCGGCCGAGGGAGGCATCCGGCGGCCAAGGGAGGCGTCCGGCGTCCGAAGGAGGCTTCCGGTGGCCGAGGGAGGTGTCTGGCGGCCGAGGGAGGCGTTCGGCATCCGAGGGAAGCTTCCGGCGGCGGCGGGAGGTGTCCGGCGGCCGAGGGAGGCGTCCGGCGGCCGAGGGATGCGTCCGGCGGCCGAGGGAGGCGTCCGGGGGCCAAGGGAGGCGTACGGCGGCGGCGGGAGGCGTCCGGCGGCCGAGTGAGGCGTCCGGCAGCGGCGGGAGGCGTCCGGCGGCCGAGGGAGGCGATGTTGGATCAGCCACTTCACTGAGTGTTGGTCTCCGAACGGGCATCACACCCGGTGCCCATTCTCCCCACACGGGCCGGGCAATGAGCGTCTCCAACAAGAGAGAATCTAACCAGCGTCCCCATGATGTCGAGGGCCGGCCCAGGCAGAGTGGGCTGAATGGCCTCGGTCTCCCAATCGCTGGATGCTTCCCGTGCGGGGGGTCCATTCCCCATTCCCATCGCACTCGGCTGCTCCTGAAGTGAGGTCCCCGGGGCTTTGCCGCTCTCCCTGTTGAGACACAAAGACACCATTTCAATCTGTGCTTCACAGTCTCCAATCCCCACAACCCTCAGTAAGCCCCAAGGTCCCCGTGATCTCACTGTCTGTCCATTTAACCTCCCCGTGATCTCACACTCTGTCCCTTTAACCTCCCCCGTGATCTCACTGTCTGTCCCTTTAACCTCCCCGTCATCTCACTCACTGTCCCTTAATCCTCCCCATGATATCACACTCTGTCCCTTTA
>NW_027597367.1:0-84515 GCF_964194155.1 Cetorhinus maximus
AGTGTTTATGATGGGGCACTGGTTAAATAGTGTTTATGATGGGGCACTGTTTATATAGTGTTTATGATGGGGCACTGTTTATATAGTGTTTATGATGGGGCACTGTTTAAATAGTGTTTATGATGGGGGCACTGATTATATTATGTTACTGATGGTGGCACTGTTTAAATAGTCTTTTTGTATGGGGGCAGTGTTTATATAGTGTTTATGATGCGGCACTGTTTATATACTGTTTATGATGGGGGCACTGTTTATATAGTGTTTATGATGGGGGCACTGTTTATATAGTGTTTATGATGTGGCACGGTTTAAATAGTGTTTATGATGGGGGCACTGTTTATATAGTGTTTATGATGGGGTCTCGGTTTAAATAGTATTTTATTTGGGGCACTGTTTATATATTGTTTATGATGGGGGCACTGTTTAAATAGTCTTTATGTATGGGGGCAGTGTTTATTTAGTTTTTATGATGTGGTCACTGCTTAAATAGTTTTAATGATGGGGGCACTGTTTAAATAGGGTTTATGCTGGGGGCACTGTTTAAATACTGTTTATGATGGGGCACTGTTTATATAGTGTTTATAATGGGGGCACTGTTTATATAGTGTTTATGATGGGGGCACTGTTTATATAGTGTTTCTGATGGGGGCACTGTTTATATAGTTTTTTATGATGGGGGAACTGTTTATATAGGGTTTATGATGGGGGCACTGTTTATATAGTGTTTATGATGGGGCACTGTTTATATAGTGTTTATGATGGGGGCACTGTTTAAATAGAGTTTATGATCGGGCACTCTTTAAATAGTGTTTATGATGGGGCAGTGTTTATATAGTGTTTATGATGGGTGCACCGTTCATATAGTGTTTATGATGGGGCACTGTCTATATAGTGTCTATGATG
Organism: Cetorhinus maximus; assembly: GCF_964194155.1. Taxonomy (NCBI): domain Eukaryota; kingdom Metazoa; phylum Chordata; class Chondrichthyes; order Lamniformes; family Cetorhinidae; genus Cetorhinus; species Cetorhinus maximus. The sequence goes on from NW_027597367.1 coordinate 904, forward strand.
GGGGCTCTGTTTATATAGTGTTTATGATGGGTGCTCTGTTTATGTAGTGTTTATGATGGGGCACTGTTTATATAGTGTTTATGATGGGGTCACGGTTTAAATAGTGTTTTCAATGGGGCACTGTTTATATAGTGTTTATGATGGGGGCAATGTTTATATACTGTTTAAGATGGGGGCAGTGTTAAATAGTGCTTTGATGGGGCCTCTGTTTATATGGTGTTAATGATGGGGGCACTGTTTATATAGTGTTTATGATGGTGGAACTGTTTATACAGTGTTTATGAACAGGGCAATGTTTCAATATTGTTTATGATGGGTTAACTGTTTATATAGTGTTTATGATGGGGGCACTGTTTATATACTGTTTATGATGGGGCACTGTTTATATATGGTTTATGATGGGGGCACTGTTTATATAGTGTTTATGAATGGGACACTGTTTAAATAGCGTTCATGATGCGGGCACTGTTCAAATAGTGTTTATGATGGGGGCACTGTTTATATAGTGTTTATGAAGGGGCACTGTTTATATAGAGTGTATGATGGGGGCACTGTTTAAATAGTGTCTATGATGGGGGCACTGTTTATATAGGGTTTATGATGGGGGCACTGTTTATATAGTGTTTATGATGTGGGCACTGTTTAAATAGTGTTTATGATGTGGGCACTGTTTAAATAGGGTTTATGCTGGGGGCACTGTTTATATAGTGTTTATGATGGGGGAACTGTTTAAATAGTGTCTATGATGGGGGCACTGTTTATATAGGGTTTATGGTGGGGGCACTGTTTATATAGTGTTTATGATGGGGGATCTGTTTAAATAGTGTTTATGATGGGGCGCTGTTTATATAGTGTTTATGATGGCGGCACTGTTTATATACTGTTTATGATGGCGGCACTGTTTATATACTGTTTATGATGGGGGCACTGTTTATATAGTGTTTTGGATGGGGTCACTGTTTAAATAGTGTTTATGATGGGGGCAGTGTTTATATAGTGTTTATGATGGGGGCACTGTTTATATAGTGTTTATGATGGGGACACTTTTTAAATAGTGTTTATGATGGGGGCCCTGTTAAATAGTGTTTATGATGGGGCCCTGTTTATATAATGTTTATGATGGGGTACTGTTTATATAGTGTTTATGATGGGAGCACTGTTTATATAGTGTTTATGATGGATGCACATTTCAAATGGTGTTTATGATGGGGCACTGTTTAAATAGTGTGTATGGTGGGGCACTGTTTGTATAGTGTTTATGATGGGGGCACTGTTTAAATAGTGTTTATGATGGGGCACTGTTTATATAGTGTTTCAAATGGAAGCACTGTTTATATATTGTTTATGATGGGGGCACTGTTTAAACAGTGTTTATGATGGGTCGCTGTTTATATAGTGTTTATGATGGGAGCACTGTTTATATACTGTTTATGATGGGGGAACTGTTTATATAGTGTTTATGATGGGGCACTGTTCATACAGTGTTTATGATGGCGTCACGTTTTATATAGTGTTTATGACGGGGGCACTGTCTGCATAGTGTTTATGATGGGGGTAGTGTTTATGTAGTGTTTATGATGGGGCACTGTTTATATAGAGTTTCTGATGGTGCACTGTTTGTATAGTGTTTATGTTGGGGGCACTGTTTATATAGTGTTTATGATGGGGCACTGTTTATATAGTGTTTATGATGGGGCACTGTTTATATAGTGTTTATGATGGGGGCACTGTTTATATAGTGTTTATGATGGGGCACTGTTTATATAGTGTTTATGATGGGGGCACTGTTTATATAGTGATTATGATGGGGGCACTGTTTAAATAGTATTTATGATGGGGGCACTGTCTAAATATTGTTTATGATGGGGGCACTGTTTATATAGTGTTTATGAAGGGGGCACTGTTTCAATAGTGTTTATGATGGGGCAATTGTTAAATAGTGTTTATGATGGGTCACTGTTTATATAGTGTTTATGATGGGGCACTGTTTATATAGTGTTTATGATGGGGCACTGTTTAAATAGTGTTTATGATGGGGGCACTGTTTATATTATGTTTCTGATGGTGGCACTGTTTAAATAGTCTTTTTGTATGGGGGCAGTGTTTATATAGTGTTTATGATGGGGGTCTGCTTATATAGTGTTTATGATGGGGCACTGTTTATATAGTGTCTGTGATGGGGGCTCTGTTCATAAAGTGTTTATGATGCGGCACTGTTTATATACTGTTTATGATGGGGGCACTGTTTATATAGTGTTTATGATGGGGGCACTGTTTATATAGTGTTTATGATGTGGCACGGTTTAAATAGTGTTTATGATGGGGGCACTGTTTATATAGTGTTTATGATGGGGTCACGGTTTAAATAGTATTTTATTTGGGGCACTGTTTATATATTGTTTATGATGGGGGCACTGTTTAAATAGTCTTTATGTATGGGGGCAGTGTTTATTTAGTTTTTATGATGTGGTCACTGCTTAAATAGTTTTAATGATGGGGGCACTGTTTAAATAGGGTTTATGCTGGGGGCACTGTTTAAATACTGTTTATGATGGGGCACTGTTTATATAGTGTTTATAATGGGGGCACTGTTTATATAGTGTTTATGATGGGGGCACTGTTTATATAGTGTTTCTGATGGGGGCACTGTTTATATAGTTTTTTATGATGGGGGAACTGTTTATATAGGGTTTATGATGGGGGCACTGTTTATATAGTGTTTATGATGGGGCACTGTTTATATAGTGTTTATGATGGGGGCACTGTTTAAATAGAGTTTATGATCGGGCACTCTTTAAATAGTGTTTATGATGGGGCAGTGTTTATATAGTGTTTATGATGGGTGCACCGTTCATATAGTGTTTATGATGGGGCACTGTCTATATAGTGTCTATGATGGGGGCTCTGTTTATATAGTGTTTATGATGGGTGTTCTGTTTATGTAGTGTTTATGATGGGGCACTGTTTATATAGTGTTTATGATGGGGTCACGGTTTAAATAGTGTTTTAAATGGGGCACTGTTTATATAGTGTTTATGATGGGGGCACTGTTTATATAGTGTTTATGATGGGGGCACTGTTTATATAGTGTTTATGATGGGGGCACTGTCTAAATAGTGTTTATGATGGGGGCACTGTTTAAATAGTGTTTATGATGGTGGCACTGTTTATATGATGGGGGCACTGTTTAAATAGAGTTTATGATGGGGGCATGTTTAAATAGTGTTTATGATGTGGCAATGTTTAAATAGTGTTTATGATGCGGCAAGGTTGAAATAGTGTTTATGATGGGGGCACTGTTTAAATCGTGTTTATGATGTGGCAATGTTTAAATAGTGTTTATGATGGGGGCACTGTTTAAATAGAGTTTATGATCGGGCACTCTTTAAATAGTGTTTAATGATGGGGCAGTGTTTATATAGTGTTTATGATGGGTGCACCGTTCATATAGTGTTTATGATGGGGCACTGTCTATATAGTGTCTATGATGGGGGCTCTGTTTATATAGTGTTTATGATGGGGAACTGTTTAAATAGTGTTTATGATGGGGGCACTTTTTAAATAGTTTTTATGATGGGGGCACTGTTTAAATAGTGTTTATGATAGAGCACTGTTAAAATAGTGTTTATGATGTGGCAATGTTTAAATACTGTTTATGATGGGGCACTGTTTATATAATGTTTATGATGGGGGCACTGTTTTTATAGTGTTTAGGATGGGGGCACTGTTTATATAGTGTTTATGATGGGGGCACTGTTTATATAGTGTTTATGATGGGGGCAGCGCTTATATAGTGTTTATGATGGCGTCACTGTTTATATAGTGTTTATGATGGGAGCACTGTTTAAATATTGTTTATGATGGGGGCACTGTTTAAATAGTGTTTATGATGGTGGCACTGTTTATATGATGGGGGCACTGTTTAAATAGAGTTTATGATGGGGGCATGTTTAAATAGTGTTTATGATGTGGCAATGTTTAAATAGTGTTTATGATGCGGCAAGGTTGAAATAGTGTTTATGATGGGGGCACTGTTTAAATCGTGTTTATGATGTGGCAATGTTTAAATAGTGTTTATGATGGGGGCACTGTTTAAATAGAGTTTATGATCGGGCACTCTTTAAATAGTGTTTAATGATGGGGCAGTGTTTATATAGTGTTTATGATGGGTGCACCGTTCATACAGTGTTTATGATGGGGCACTGTCTATATAGTGTCTATGATGGGGGCTCTGTTTATATAGTGTTTATGATGGGGAACTGTTTAAATAGTGTTTATGATGGGGGCACTTTTTAAATAGTTTTTATGATGGGGGCACTGTTTAAATAGTGTTTATGATAGAGCACTGTTAAAATAGTGTTTATGATGTGGCAATGTTTAAATACTGTTTATGATGGGGCACTGTTTATATAATGTTTATGATGGGGGCACTGTTTTTATAGTGTTTAGGATGGGGGCACTGTTTATATAGTGTTTATGATGGGGGCACTGTTTATATAGTGTTTATGATGGGGGCAGCGCTTATATAGTGTTTATGATGGCGTCACTGTTTATATAGTGTTTATGATGGGAGCACTGTTTAAATATTGTTTATGATGGGGGCACGGTTTATATAGTGTTTATGATGAGGGCACTGTTTATATATTGTTTATGATGGGGCACTGTTTATATAGTGTTTATGATGGGAGCACTGTTTATATCGTGTTTATGATGGTGGCACTGTTTATATAGTTTTTATGATGTGGAAATTGTTTAAATAGTGTTTATGATGGGGCACTGTTTATATAGTGTTTATGATGGTGCAAAGTTTATATAGTGTTTATGTTGGTGGCACTGTTTATATAGTTTTTATGTTGTGGGAACTGTTTAATTAGTGTTTATGATGGGGGCACTGTTTATATAGTGTTTATGATGGAGCACAGTTTAAATAGTGTTCATAATGGGGGCACTGTTTATATAGTGTTTATGATGGGGGAACTGTTTAAATAGTGTTTATGATGGGGACACTGTTGATATAGTGTTTATGATGGGGGCACTGTTTATATAGTGTTTATGATGGGGGCTCTGTTTATATAGTGTTTATGATGGGGGCACTGTGTAAATAGTGTTTATGATGCAGGTACTGTTTAAATAGTGTTTATGATGGGGCACTGTTTAAATAGAGTTTATGATCGGGCACTCTTTAAATAGTGTTTATGATGGGGCAGTGTTTATATAGTGTTTATGATGGGTGCACCGTTCATATAGTGTTTATGATGGGGCACTGTCTATATAGTGTCTATGATGGGGGCTCTGTTTATATAGTGTTTATGATGGGTGTTCTGTTTATGTAGTGTTTATGATGGGGCACTGTTTATATAGTGTTTATGATGGGGTCACGGTTTAAATAGTGTTTTAAATGGGGCACTGTTTATATAGTGTTTATGATGGGGGCACTGTTTATATAGTGTTTATGATGGGGGCACTGTTTATATAGTGTTTATGATGGGGGCACTGTCTAAATAGTGTTTATGATGGGGGCACTGTTTAAATAGTGTTTATGATGGTGGCACTGTTTATATGATGGGGGCACTGTTTAAATAGAGTTTATGATGGGGGCATGTTTAAATAGTGTTTATGATGTGGCAATGTTTAAATAGTGTTTATGATGCGGCAAGGTTGAAATAGTGTTTATGATGGGGGCACTGTTTAAATCGTGTTTATGATGTGGCAATGTTTAAATAGTGTTTATGATGGGGGCACTGTTTAAATAGAGTTTATGATCGGGCACTCTTTAAATAGTGTTTAATGATGGGGCAGTGTTTATATAGTGTTTATGATGGGTGCACCGTTCATATAGTGTTTATGATGGGGCACTGTCTATATAGTGTCTATGATGGGGGCTCTGTTTATATAGTGTTTATGATGGGGAACTGTTTAAATAGTGTTTATGATGGGGGCACTTTTTAAATAGTTTTTATGATGGGGGCACTGTTTAAATAGTGTTTATGATAGAGCACTGTTAAAATAGTGTTTATGATGTGGCAATGTTTAAATACTGTTTATGATGGGGCACTGTTTATATAATGTTTATGATGGGGGCACTGTTTTTATAGTGTTTAGGATGGGGGCACTGTTTATATAGTGTTTATGATGGGGGCACTGTTTATATAGTGTTTATGATGGGGGCAGCGCTTATATAGTGTTTATGATGGCGTCACTGTTTATATAGTGTTTATGATGGGAGCACTGTTTAAATATTGTTTATGATGGGGGCACTGTTTAAATAGTGTTTATGATGGTGGCACTGTTTATATGATGGGGGCACTGTTTAAATAGAGTTTATGATGGGGGCATGTTTAAATAGTGTTTATGATGTGGCAATGTTTAAATAGTGTTTATGATGCGGCAAGGTTGAAATAGTGTTTATGATGGGGGCACTGTTTAAATCGTGTTTATGATGTGGCAATGTTTAAATAGTGTTTATGATGGGGGCACTGTTTAAATAGAGTTTATGATCGGGCACTCTTTAAATAGTGTTTAATGATGGGGCAGTGTTTATATAGTGTTTATGATGGGTGCACCGTTCATACAGTGTTTATGATGGGGCACTGTCTATATAGTGTCTATGATGGGGGCTCTGTTTATATAGTGTTTATGATGGGGAACTGTTTAAATAGTGTTTATGATGGGGGCACTTTTTAAATAGTTTTTATGATGGGGGCACTGTTTAAATAGTGTTTATGATAGAGCACTGTTAAAATAGTGTTTATGATGTGGCAATGTTTAAATACTGTTTATGATGGGGCACTGTTTATATAATGTTTATGATGGGGGCACTGTTTTTATAGTGTTTAGGATGGGGGCACTGTTTATATAGTGTTTATGATGGGGGCACTGTTTATATAGTGTTTATGATGGGGGCAGCGCTTATATAGTGTTTATGATGGCGTCACTGTTTATATAGTGTTTATGATGGGAGCACTGTTTAAATATTGTTTATGATGGGGGCACGGTTTATATAGTGTTTATGATGAGGGCACTGTTTATATATTGTTTATGATGGGGCACTGTTTATATAGTGTTTATGATGGGAGCACTGTTTATATCGTGTTTATGATGGTGGCACTGTTTATATAGTTTTTATGATGTGGAAATTGTTTAAATAGTGTTTATGATGGGGCACTGTTTATATAGTGTTTATGATGGTGCAAAGTTTATATAGTGTTTATGTTGGTGGCACTGTTTATATAGTTTTTATGTTGTGGGAACTGTTTAATTAGTGTTTATGATGGGGGCACTGTTTATATAGTGTTTATGATGGAGCACAGTTTAAATAGTGTTCATAATGGGGGCACTGTTTATATAGTGTTTATGATGGGGGAACTGTTTAAATAGTGTTTATGATGGGGACACTGTTGATATAGTGTTTATGATGGGGGCACTGTTTATATAGTGTTTATGATGGGGGCTCTGTTTATATAGTGTTTATGATGGGGGCACTGTGTAAATAGTGTTTATGATGCAGGTACTGTTTAAATAGTGTTTATGATGGGGCACTGTTTAAATAGTGTTCATGATGTGGGCATGTTTAAATAGTGTTTATGATGGGGGCACTGTTTATATAGTGTTTATGATGGGGCACTGTTTATATAATGTTTATGATGGGGGCACTGTTTATATAGTGTTTATGATGGGGGCACTGCTTATATAGTGTTTATGGTGGGGGAACTGTTTATATAGTGTTTATGATGGGGGCAATGTTTAATTAGTGTTTATGATGGGTTAACTGTTTATATAGTGTTTATGATGGGGGCACTGTATAAATATTGTTTATGATGGGGCCACTGTTTATATAGTGTTTATGATGGGGGCACTATTTAAATAGTGTTTATGATGGGGGAACTGTTTATATAGTGTTTATGATGGGGCACTGTTTATATAGTGTTTATGATGGGGGCACTATTTAAATAGTGTTTATGATGGGGGAACTGTTTATATAGTGTTTATGATTGGGCACTGTTTACATACTGTTTATGATGGGGGCACTGTTTAAATAGTGTTTGTGTATGGGGGCAGTGTTTATATAGTGTTTATGATGGGGGCACTTTTTATATAGTGTTTATGATGGGGGCACTGTTTAAATAGTGTTTATGATGGGGCACTGTTTATATAGTGTTTATAATGGGAGCACTGTTTATATAGTGTTTATGATGGGGGCACTGTTTAAATAGTGTTTAAGATGGGTCACTGTTTATATAGTGTCTATGACGGGAGTATTGTTTATATAGTGTTTATGATGGGGCACTGTTTATATAGTGTTTATAATGGGAGCACTGTTTATATAGTGTTTATGATGGGGGCACTGTTTAAATAGTGTTTAAGATGGGTCACTCTTTATATAGTGTCTATGATGGGAGTACTGTTTATATAGTGTTTATGATGGGGCACTGTTTATATAGTGTTCATGATGGGAGCACTGTTTATATAGTGTTGATGATGGGGCACTGTTAATATAGTGTTTATGATGAGGGCTCTGTTTATATAGTGTTTATGATGGGGCACTGTTTATATAGTGTTTAAGATCGGGGCACTGTTTATATAGTGTTTATGATGGGGGCGTGTTTTAAATAGTGTTTATGATGGGGCACTTTTTAAATAGTGTTTATGATTGGGGCACTGTTTATATAGTGTTTATGATGGGGGCACTGTTTATATAGTGTTTATGATGGGGGCACTGTTTATATAGTGTTTATGATCGGGGCACTGTTTATATAGTGTTTATGATGGGGGCACTGTTTATATAGTGTTTATGATGGGGGCACTGTTTCTTTAGTGTTTATGATGGGTCACTGTCTAAATAGTGTTTATGATGGGGGCACTGTTTAAATAGTGTTTCTGATTTGGGCACTCTTTATATAGTGTTTATGATGGGGGCACTGTTTATATAGTGTTTATGATGGGAACCTGTCTATATAGTGTTTATGATGGGGGCACTGTTTATAAAGTGTTTATGATGGGGGGACTGTTTGTATTGTGTTTATGATGGGGCACTGTTTATATATTTTATATGATGGCGGCACTGTTTATATTGTGTTTATGATGGGGGCACTGTTTAAATAGTGTTTAAGATGGGGGCACTGTTTAAATAGTGTTTATGAAGGGGGCACTGTTTAAATAGTGTTTATAATGGGGGCACTGTTTATATAGTGTTTATGATGGGGCACTGTTTATATAGTGTTTATGATGGGGGCACTGTTTATATAGTGTTTATGATGGGGCAGTGTTTATATAGTGTTTATGATGGGTGCATCATTTATATAGTGTTTATGATGAGGCACTGTCTATATAGTGTCTATGATGGGGGCTCTGTTTATATTGTGTTTATGATGGGGGTACTGTTTATATAGTGTTTAGGATGGGGGAACTGTTTATATAGTGTTTATGATGGGGCAATGTTTAAATAGTGTTTATGATGGGTTAACTGTTTATATAGTGTTTATGATGGGGGCACTGTTTATATACTGATTATGATGGGGCACTGTTTATATAGGGTTTATGATGGGGCACTGTTATATATAGTGTTTATGATTGGGACACTGTTTAAATAGTGTTAATGATGGGGGCACTGTTTTAATGGTGTTTATGATGGGGGCACTGTTTATATAGTGTTTATGAAGGGGCACTGTTTATATAGAGTGTATGATGGGGGCACTGTTTAAATAGTGTATTTGATGGGGGCAGTGTTTATATAGTGTTTATGATGTGGGCACTGTTTAAATAGTGTTTATGATGGGGGCACTGTTTAAATAGGTTTAATGCTGGTGGCACTGTTTATATAGTGTTTATGATGGGGGCACTGTTTGTATAGTGTTTATGATGAGGCACTGTTTAAATAGTGTTTATGATGGGGGCACTGTTTATATAGTGTTTTTGATGGGACACTGTTTATATAGTGTTTAGGATGTGGGCACCGTTTATACAGTGTTTATGATGGGGGCACTGTTTATATAGTGTTTATGATGGAGCACTGTTTATATAGTGTTTATGATGGGGGCACTGTTTATATAGTGTTTATGATGGGGGCACTGTTTATATAGTGTTTATGATGGGGGCACTGTTTATATAGTGTTTATGATGGGGGCACTGCTTATATAGTTTTAATGATGGGGTAACTTTTTGTATAGTGTTAATGATGGGAGCACTGTTTATATAGTGTTTATGATGGGGGCTCGGTTTATATAGAGTTTATGATGCGGGCACTGTTTATATAGTTTTTATGATGGGGCACTGTTTATATAGTGATTATGATGGTGCACTGTTTATATAGTGTTTATGATGGTGGCACTGTTTATATAGTTTTTATGATGTGGGAACTGTTTAATTAGTGTATATGATGGGGCACTGTTTATATAGAGTTTATGATGTGTGCATTGTTTAAATAGTGTTTATGATGGTGTACTGTTTAAATAGTGTTTATGATGGGGGCAGTGTTTAAATAGTGTTTATGAGGGGGACACTGTTGATATAGTGTTTATGATGGGGGCACTGTTTATATAGTGTTTATGATGGGGGAACTGTTTAAATAGTGTTTATGATGGGTGCAGTGTTTAAATAGTGTTTATGATGGGGACACTGTTGATATAGTGTTTATGATGGGGGCACTGTTTATATAGTGTTTATGATGGGGGCACTGTTTATATAGTGTTTATGATGGGGGGACTGTTTAAATAGTGTTTATGATGTGGGCACTGTTTAAATAGTGTTTATGAAGGGGGCACTGTTTAAATAGTTTTTATGAAGGGGGCACTGTTTAAATAGTGTTTATGATGGGGCACTGTTTAAATAGTGTTTATAATGGGGGCACTGTTTATATAGTGTTTATGATGGGGCACTGTTTATATAGTGTTTATGAAGGGGGCACTGTTTGTAGAGTGTTTATGATGGGGCAGTGTTTATATAGTGTTTATGATGGGTGCACCGTTTATAGAGTGTTTATGATGGGGCACTGTTTATATAGTGTTTATGATGGGGTCACTGTTTATATAGTGTTAATGATGGGGCACTGTTTATATAGTGTTTATGATGGTGGCACTGTTTATATAGTTTTTATGATGTGGGAACTCTTTAAATAGTGTTTATGATGGGGCACTGTTTATATAGAGTTTATGATGTGTGCACTGTTTAAATAGTGTTTATGATGGGGGCACTATTTAAATAGTGTTTATGATGGAGCACAGTTTAATTAGTGTTTATGATGGGGGAACTGTTTATATATTGTTTATGATGGGGGAACTGTTTAAATAGTGTTTATGATGGGGGCACTGTTTAAATAGTGTTTATGATGGGGGCACTCTTTATATAGTGTTTATGTTGGGGGCACTGTTTATATAGTGTTTATGATGGGGGGACTGTTTAAATAGTGTTTATGATGCAGGTAATGTTAAAATAGTGTTTATGATGGGGGCACTGTTTAAATAGTTTTTATGATGTGGGCACTGTTTAAATAGTGTTTATGATGGGGGCACTGTTTAAATAGTGTTTATGAAGGGGGCACTGTTTAAATAGTGTTTATGATGGGGCACTGTTTAAATCGTGTTTATAATGGGGGCACTGTTTTTATAGTGTTTATGAAGGGGCACTTTATATATGTTTATGATGGGGGCAGTGTTTATAGATTGTTTATGATGGGGCAGTGTTTATATAGTGTTTAATATGGGGCACTGTTTATATAGTGTTTATGATGGGGGCACTGTTTATATAGTGTTTATGATGGGGCACTGTTTATATAGTGTTTATGATGGGGGCACTATTTATATCGTGTTTATGATGGGGCACTGTTTATTTAGTGTTTATGATGGGGGCACTGTTTATATAGTGTTTATGATGGGGTCACGGTTTAAATAGTGTTTTAAATGAGACGCTGTTTATATATTGCATATGATGGGGGCAATGTTTATTTACTGTTTCTAATGTTGGCACTGTTTAAATAGTGTTTATGATGGGGGCACTGTTTGTATAGTGTTTATGATGGGGGCACTGTTTATATAGTGTTATAGATGGCGGAACTGTTTATATAGTGTTTATGATGGGGGCAATGTTTAAATATTGTTTATGATGATTTAACTGTTTATATAGTGTTTATGATGGAGAACTGTTTATATAGTGTTTATGATGGGGGAACTGTTTATATTGTGTTTATGATGGGGCACTCTTTATATAGTGTTAATGAAGGGGCACTGTTTAAATAGTGTTTATGATGGATCACTGTTTATATAGTGTTTATGATGGGGGCAATGTTTAAATAGTGTTTATGATGGGGGAACTATTTATATAGTGTTTTTCATGGGGCACTGTTTATATAGTTTTTTTAATGGGGGAAATGTTTATATAGTGTTTATGATGGGCACACTGTTTAAATAGTGTTTATGATGGGGGCTCTGTTTAAATAGGGTTTATGATGGGGCGCTGTTTATATAGTGTTTATGATGGGGGCACTGTTTGTATAGTGTTTTTTGATTGGAGTACCGTTTATATAGTGTTTATGATGGGGGCACTGTTTATATAGTGTTTATGATGGGGGCACTGTATAAATAGTGTTTATAATGGGCGCACTTTTTATATAGTGTTTATGACTGGTGCTCTGTTTATATAGTGTTTATGACGGGGCCACTGTTTAAATAGTGTTTTTGATGGGAGCTCTGTTTAAATAGTGTTTATGATGGGGGCACTGTTAAAATAGTGTTTATGATGAGAGCACTGTTTAAATAGTGTTTATGATGGGGGCACTGAATAATTAGTGTTTATGATGGGGCACTGTTTATATATTGTTTATGATGGGGACACTGTTTAAATTTTGTTTATGATGGGGCCACTGTTTATATAGTGATTATGATGGGGGCAATGTTTAAATAGTGTTTATGATGGGTGCACTGTTTATATAGGGTTTATGATGGGGCACTGTTTATATACTGTTTATGATGGGGGCACTGTTTAAGTAGTGTTTGTGTATGTGGGCAGTGTTTATATAGTGTTTATGATCAGGGCACTGTTTAACTAGTGTTTATGATGGGGCCACTGTTTAAATAGGGTTTATGATGGGGGCACTGTTTATATAGTGTTTATGATGGGGGCATTGTATAAATAGTGTTTATGATGGGGCACAGTTTAAATACTTTATATGATGGGGCAGTGTTTATATAGTGTTTATGATGGGAGCATTGTTGAAATAGTGTTTATGATGGGGCACAGTTTATATAGTGTTTATGATGGGGGCACTGTTTATATAGTGTTTATGATGGGGGCACTGTTTATATAGTGTTTATGATAGGGGCACTGTTTATATGCTGTTTATGATGGGGGCACTGTTTAAATAGTGTTTATGATGGGGCACTGATTAAATAGTGTTTATGATGGGGCACTGTTTATATATTGTTAATGATGGGGGCACTGTTTATATAGTGTTTATGATGGGGGCACTGTTTAAATAGTGTTTAAGATGTGTCACTGTTTATATAGTATTTATGATGGGAGCAATGTTTATATAGTGTTTATGATGGGGCACTGTTTATATAGTGTTTATGATGAGAGCACTGTTTATATAGTGTTTATGATGGGGGCACTGTTTAAATAGTGTTTATGATGTGTCATTGTTTATATAGTATTTATGATGGGAGCACTGTTTATATAGTGTTTATCATGGGGCACTGTTTATATAGTGTTATTGATGGGAGCACTGTTTATATAGTGTTTATGATTGGGCACTGTTTATATAGTATTTATGATGGGGGCTCTGTTTATATAGTGTTTATGATGGGCACTGTTTATATAGTGTTTATGATGGGGGCACTGTTTATATAGAGTTTATGATGCGGCACTGTTTATATAGTGTTTATGATTGGGCACTGTCTAAATAGTGTTTATGATGGGGGCACTGTTTATATAGAGTTTATGATGGGGCACTGTATATATAGTGTTTATGATGGGTGCACTGTTTATATAGTGTTTATGATGGGGGCACTGTTTATATAGTGTTTATGATGGGGGCACTGCTTATATAGTTTTTATGATGGGGTCACTGTTTATATAGTGTTTATGATGGGAGCTCTGTTTATATAGTGTTTATGATGGGGGCATGGTTTATATAGTGTTTATGATGAGGGGACTGTTTATATATAGTTTATGATGGGGCACTGTTTATATAGTGTTTATGATGGTGCAATGTTTATATAGTGTTTATGATGGTGGCACTGTTTATATAATTATTATGATGTTGGAACTGTTTAAATAGTGTTTATGATGGAGCACAGTTTAAATAGTGTTTATGATGTGGGCACTGCTTATATAGTGTTTATGATGGGGGCACTGTTTAAATAGTGTTTTTGATGGGAGCACTCTTTAAATAGTGTTTATGATGGGGGCACTGTTAAAATAGTGTTTATGATGAGAGCACTGTTTAAATAGTGTTTATGATGGGGGCACTGAATAAATAGTGTTTATGATGGGGCACTGTTTATATAGTGTTTATGATAGGGACACTGTTTAAATAGTGTTCATGATGGGGCCACTTTTTATATAGTGTTTATGATGGGGGCACTGTTTAAATAGTGTTTATGATGGGGGCACTGTTTATATAGTTTTTATGGTGGGGCACTGTTTATATACTGTTTATGTTGGGGGCACTGTTTAAATAGTGTTTGTGTATGTGGGCAGTGTTTATATAGTGTTTATGATCAGTGCACTGTTTAACTAGTGTTTATGATGGGGGCACTGTTTAAATAGGGTTTATGCTGCGGGCAATGTTTATATAGTGTTTATGATGGGGGCATTGTTTAAATAGTGTTTATGATGGGGCACAGTTTAAATACTGTTTATGATGGGGCAGTGTTTATATAGTGTTTATGATGGGGGCATTGTTTAAATGGTGTTTATGATGGGGCACAGTTTATATTGTGTTTATGATGGGGGCACTGTTTATATAGTGTTTATGATGGGGGCTCTGTTTATATATTGTATATGATAGGGGCACTGTTTATATAGTGTTTATGATGGGGGCACTGTTTAAATAGTGTGTATGATGGGGCACTGTTTAAATAGTGTTTATGATGGGGAATTGTTTATATAGTGTTTATGAAGGGGGCACTGTTTATATAGTGTTTATGATGGGGGCATTCTTTATATAGTGTTTATGATGGGGGCACTGTTTAAATAGTGTTTAAGATGGGTCACTGTTTATATAGTATTTATGATGGGAGCACTGTTTATATAGTGTATATGATGGGGCACTGTTTATATAGTGTTTATGAAATGAGCACTGTTAATATAGGGTTTATGATGGGGGCACTGTTTATATAGTGTTTATGATGGGGGGACTGTTTAAATAGTGCTTATGATGGGGGCACTGTTTAAATAGTGTTTATGATGGAGCACAGTTTAAATAGTTTTGATGATGTGGGCACTGTTTATATAGTGTTTATGGTGGGGGCACTGTTTAAATAGTGTTTATGAAGGGGGCACTGTTTAAATAGTGTTTATGATGGGGACACTGTTGATATAGTGTTTATGATGGGGGCACTGTTTATATAGTGTTTATGATGGGAGCACTGTTTATATAGTGTTTATGATGGGGGCACTGTTTAAATAGTGTTTATGATGTGTCACTGTTTATATAGTATTTATGATGGGAGCACTATTTATATAGTGTTTATGATGGGGCACTGTTTATATAGTGTTTATGATGGGAGCACTGTTTATATAGTGTTTATGATTGGGCATTGTTTATATAGTATTTATGATGGAGGCTCTGTTTATATAGTGTTTATGATGGGCACTGTTTATATAGTGTTTATGATGGGGGCACTGTTTATATAGAGTTTATGATGGGGCACTTTTCATATAGTGTTTATGATTGGGCACTGTCTAAATAGTGTTTATGATGGGGGCACTGTTTATATAGTGTTTATGATGGGGCACTGTTTATATAGTGTTTATGATGGGTGCACTGTTTATATAGTGTTTATGATGGGGGCACTGTTTATATAGTGTTTATGATGGGGGCACTGCTTATATAGTTTTTATGATTGGGTCACTGTTTATATAGTGTTTATGATGGGAGCACTGTTTATATAGTGTTTATGATGGGGGCATGGTTTATATAGTGTTTATGATGAGGGGACTGTTTATATAGAGTTTATGATGGGGCACTGTTTATATAGTGTTTATGATGGTGCAATGTCTATATAGTGTTTATGATGGTGGCACTGTTTATATAATTTTTATGATGTTGGAACTGTTTAAATAGTGTTTATGATGGAGCACAGTTTAAATAGTGTTTATGATGTGGGAAGTGCGTATATAGTGTTTATGATGGGGGCACTGTTTAAATTGTGTTTTTGATGGGAGCACTCTTTAAATAGTGTTTATGATGGGGGCACTGTTAAAATAGTGTTTATGATGAGAGCACTGTTTAAATAGTGTTTATGATGGGGGCACTGAATAAATAGTGTTTATGATGGGGCACTGTTTATATAGTGTTTATGATAGGGACACTGTTTAAATAGTGCTCATGATGGAGCCACTTTTTATATAGTGTTTATGATGGGGGCACTGTTTAAATAGTGTTTATGATGGGGGCACTGTTTATATAGTTTTTATGTTGGGGCACCTTTTATATACTGTTTATGTTGGGGGCACTGTTTAAATAGTGTTTGTGTAGGGGGGCAGTGTTTATATATTGTTTATGATCAGGGCACTGTTTAACTAGTGTTTATGATGGGGGCACTGTTTAAATAGGGTTTATGCTGCGGGCACTGTTTATATAGTTTTTATGATGGGGGCATTGTTTAAATAGTGTTTATGATGGGGCACAGTTTAAATACTGTTTTTGATGGGGCAGTGTTTATATAGTGTTTATGATGGGGGCATTGTTTAAATGGTGTTTATGATGGGGCACAGTATATATAGTGTTTATGATGGGGGCACTGTTTATATAGTGTTTATGATGGGGGCACTGTTTATATATTGTTTATGATAGGGGCACTGTTTATATAGTGTTTATGATGGGGGCACTATTTAAATAGTGTGTATGATGGGGCACTGTTTAAATAGTGTTTATGATGGGGCACTGTTTATATAGTGTTTATGAAGGGGGCACTGTTTATATAGTGTTTATGATGGGGGCACTCTTTATATAGTGTTTATGATGGGGTCACTGTTTAAATAGTGTTTAAGATGGGTCACTGTTTATATAGTATTTATGATGGGAGCACTGTTTATATAGTGTTTATGATGGGGCACTGTTTATATAGTGTTTATGAAATGAGCACTGTTAATATAGGGTTTATGATGGGGGCACTGTTTATATAGTGTTTATGATGGGGGGACTGTTTAAATAGTGCTTATGATGGGGGCACTGTTTAAATAGTGTTTATGATGGAGCACAGTTTAAATAGTTTTGATGATGTGGGCACTGTTTATATAGTGTTTATGGTGGGGGCACTGTTTAAATAGTGTTTATGATGGGGGCACTGTTTAAATAGTGTTTATGATGGGGACACTGTTGATATAGTGTTTATGATGGGGGCACTGTTTATATAGTGTTTATGATGGGAGCACTGTTTATATAGTGTTTATGATGGGGGCACTGTTTAAATAGTGTTTATGATGTGTCACTGTTTATATAGTATTTATGATGGGAGCACTATTTATATAGTGTTTATGATGGGGCACTGTTTATATAGTGTTTATGATGGGAGCACTGTTTATATAGTGTTTATGATTGGGCATTGTTTATATAGTATTTATGATGGAGGCTCTGTTTATATAGTGTTTATGATGGGCACTGTTTATATAGTGTTTATGATGGGGGCACTGTTTATATAGAGTTTATGATGGGGCACTGTTTATATAGTGTTTATGATTGGGCACTGTCTAAATAGTGTTTATGATGGGGGCACTGTTTATATAGTGTTTATGATGGGGCACTGTTTATATAGTGTTTATGATGGGTGCACTGTTTATATAGTGTTTATGATGGGGGCACTGTTTATATAGTGTTTATGATGGGGGCACTGCTTATATAGTTTTTATGATGGGGTCACTGTTTATATAGTGTTTATGATGGGAGCACTGTTTATATAGTGTTTATGATGGGGGCATGGTTTATATAGTGTTTATGATGAGGGGACTGTTTATATAGAGTTTATGATGGGGCACTGTTTATATAGTGTTTATGATGGTGCAATGTCTATATAGTGTTTATGATGGTGGCACTGTTTATATAATTTTTATGATGTTGGAACTGTTTAAATAGTGTTTATGATGGAGCACAGTTTAAATAGTGTTTATGATGTGGGAAGTGCGTATATAGTGTTTATGATGGGGGCACTGTTTAAATTGTGTTTTTGATGGGAGCACTCTTTAAATAGTGTTTATGATGGGGGCACTGTTAAAATAGTGTTTATGATGAGAGCACTGTTTAAATAGTGTTTATGATGGGGGCACTGAATAAATAGTGTTTATGATGGGGCACTGTTTATATAGTGTTTATGATAGGGACACTGTTTAAATAGTGTTCATGATGGGGCCACTTTTTATATAGTGTTTATGATGGGGGCACTGTTTAAATAGTGTTTATGATGGGGGCACTGTTTATATAGTTTTTATGTTGGGGCACCTTTTATATACTGTTTATGTTGGGGGCACTGTTTAAATAGTGTTTGTGTAGGGGGGCAGTGTTTATATAGTGTTTATGATCAGGGCACTGTTTAACTAGTGTTTATGATGGGGGCACTGTTTAAATAGGGTTTATGCTGCGGGCACTGTTTATATAGTTTTTATGATGGGGGCATTGTTTAAATAGTGTTTATGATGGGGCACAGTTTAAATACTGTTTTTGATGGGGCAGTGTTTATATAGTGTTTATGATGGGGGCATTGTTTATATGGTGTTTATGATGGGGCACAGTATATATAGTGTTTATGATGGGGGCACTGTTTATATAGTGTTTATGATGGGGGCACTGTTTATATATTGTTTATGATAGGGGCACTGTTTATATACTGTTTATGATGGGGGCACTGTTTAAATAGTGTGTATGATGGGGCACTGTTTAAATAGTGTTTATGATGGGGCACTGTTTATATAGTGTTTATGATAGGGACACTGTTTAAATAGTGTTCATGATGGGGCCACTTTTTATATAGTGTTTATGATGGGGGCACTGTTTAAATAGTGTTTATGATGGGGGCACTGTTTATATAGTTTTTATGTTGGGGCACCTTTTATATACTGTTTATGTTGGGGGCACTGTTTAAATAGTGTTTGTGTAGGGGGGCAGTGTTTATATAGTGTTTATGATCAGGGCACTGTTTAACTAGTGTTTATGATGGGGGCACTGTTTAAATAGGGTTTATGCTGCGGGCACTGTTTATATAGTTTTTATGATGGGGGCATTGTTTAAATAGTGTTTATGATGGGGCACAGTTTAAATACTGTTTTTGATGGGGCAGTGTTTATATAGTGTTTATGATGGGGGCATTGTTTATATGGTGTTTATGATGGGGCACAGTATATATAGTGTTTATGATGGGGGCACTGTTTATATAGTGTTTATGATGGGGGCACTGTTTATATATTGTTTATGATAGGGGCACTGTTTATATAGTGTTTATGATGGGGGCACTGTTTAAATAGTGTGTATGATGGGGCACTGTTTAAATAGTGTTTATGATGGGGCACTGTTTATATAGTGTTTATGAAGGGGGCACTGTTTATATAGTGTTTATGATGGGGGCACTCTTTATATAGTGTTTATGATGGGGTCACTGTTTAAATAGTGTTTAAGATGGGTCACTGTTTATATAGTATTTATGATGGGAGCACTGTTTATATATGTTTATGATGGGGCACTGTTTATATAGTGTTTATGAAATGAGCACTGTTAATATAGGGTTTATGATGGGGGCACTGTTTATATAGTGTTTATGATGGGGGGACTGTTTAAATAGTGCTTGTGATGGGGGCACTGTTTAAATAGTGTTTATGATGGAGCACAGTTTAAATAGTTTTGATGATGTGGGTACTGTTTATATAGTGTTTATGGTGGGGGCACTGTTTAAATAGTGTTTATGATGGGGGCACTGTTTAAATAGTGTTTATGATGGGGACACTGTTGATATAGTGTTTATGATGGGGGCACTGTTTATATAGTGTATATGATGGGAGTACTGTTTATATAGTGTTTATGATGTGGCACTGTTTATATAGTGTTTATGAAATGAGCACTGTTAATATAGGGTTTATGATGGGGGCACTGTTTATATAGTGTTTATGATGGGGGGACTGTTTAAATAGTGCTTATGATGGGGGCACTGTTTAAATAGTGTTTATGATGGAGCACAGTTTAAATAGTTTTGATGATGTGGGCACTGTTTATATAGTGTTTATGGTGGGGGCACTGTTTAAATAGTGTTTATGATGGGGGCACTGTTTAAATAGTGTTTATGATGGGGACACTGTTGATATAGTGTTTATGATGGGGGCACTGTTTATATAGTGTTTATGATGGGAGCACTGTTTATATAGTGTTTATGATGGGGGCACTGTTTAAATAGTGTTTATGATGTGTCACTGTTTATATAGTATTTATGATGGGAGCACTATTTATATAGTGTTTATGATGGGGCACTGTTTATATAGTGTTTATGATGGGAGCACTGTTTATATAGTGTTTATGATTGGGCATTGTTTATATAGTATTTATGATGGAGGCTCTGTTTATATAGTGTTTATGATGGGCACTGTTTATATAGTGTTTATGATGGGGGCACTGTTTATATAGAGTTTATGATGGGGCACTTTTCATATAGTGTTTATGATTGGGCACTGTCTAAATAGTGTTTATGATGGGGGCACTGTTTATATAGTGTTTATGATGGGGCACTGTTTATATAGTGTTTATGATGGGTGCACTGTTTATATAGTGTTTATGATGGGGGCACTGTTTATATAGTGTTTATGATGGGGGCACTGCTTATATAGTTTTTATGATTGGGTCACTGTTTATATAGTGTTTATGATGGGAGCACTGTTTATATAGTGTTTATGATGGGGGCATGGTTTATATAGTGTTTATGATGAGGGGACTGTTTATATAGAGTTTATGATGGGGCACTGTTTATATAGTGTTTATGATGGTGCAATGTCTATATAGTGTTTATGATGGTGGCACTGTTTATATAATTTTTATGATGTTGGAACTGTTTAAATAGTGTTTATGATGGAGCACAGTTTAAATAGTGTTTATGATGTGGGAAGTGCGTATATAGTGTTTATGATGGGGGCACTGTTTAAATTGTGTTTTTGATGGGAGCACTCTTTAAATAGTGTTTATGATGGGGGCACTGTTAAAATAGTGTTTATGATGAGAGCACTGTTTAAATAGTGTTTATGATGGGGGCACTGAATAAATAGTGTTTATGATGGGGCACTGTTTATATAGTGTTTATGATAGGGACACTGTTTAAATAGTGTTCATGATGGAGCCACTTTTTATATAGTGTTTATGATGGGGGCACTGTTTAAATAGTGTTTATGATGGGGGCACTGTTTATATAGTTTTTATGTTGGGGCACCTTTTATATACTGTTTATGTTGGGGGCACTGTTTAAATAGTGTTTGTGTAGGGGGGCAGTGTTTATATATTGTTTATGATCAGGGCACTGTTTAACTAGTGTTTATGATGGGGGCACTGTTTAAATAGGGTTTATGCTGCGGGCACTGTTTATATAGTTTTTATGATGGGGGCATTGTTTAAATAGTGTTTATGATGGGGCACAGTTTAAATACTGTTTTTGATGGGGCAGTGTTTATATAGTGTTTATGATGGGGGCATTGTTTAAATGGTGTTTATGATGGGGCACAGTATATATAGTGTTTATGATGGGGGCACTGTTTATATAGTGTTTATGATGGGGGCACTGTTTATATATTGTTTATGATAGGGGCACTGTTTATATAGTGTTTATGATGGGGGCACTGTTTAAATAGTGTGTATGATGGGGCACTGTTTAAATAGTGTTTATGATGGGGCACTGTTTATATAGTGTTTATGAAGGGGGCACTGTTTATATAGTGTTTATGATGGGGGCACTCTTTATATAGTGTTTATGATGGGGTCACTGTTTAAATAGTGTTTAAGATGGGTCACTGTTTATATAGTATTTATGATGGGAGCACTGTTTATATAGTGTTTATGATGGGGCACTGTTTATATAGTGTTTATGAAATGAGCACTGTTAATATAGGGTTTATGATGGGGGCACTGTTTATATAGTGTTTATGATGGGGGGACTGTTTAAATAGTGCTTATGATGGGGGCACTGTTTAAATAGTGTTTATGATGGAGCACAGTTTAAATAGTTTTGATGATGTGGGCACTGTTTATATAGTGTTTATGGTGGGGGCACTGTTTAAATAGTGTTTATGATGGGGGCACTGTTTAAATAGTGTTTATGATGGGGACACTGTTGATATAGTGTTTATGATGGGGGCACTGTTTATATAGTGTTTATGATGGGAGCACTGTTTATATAGTGTTTATGATGGGGGCACTGTTTAAATAGTGTTTATGATGTGTCACTGTTTATATAGTATTTATGATGGGAGCACTATTTATATAGTGTGTATGATGGGGCACTGTTTATATAGTGTTTATGATGGGAGCACTGTTTATATAGTGTTTATGATTGGGCATTGTTTATATAGTATTTATGATGGAGGCTCTGTTTATATAGTGTTTATGATGGGCACTGTTTATATAGTGGTTATGATGGGGGCACTGTTTATATAGAGTTTATGATGGGGCACTGTTTATATAGTGTTTATGATTGGGCACTGTCTAAATAGTGTTTATGATGGGGGCACTGTTTATATAGTGTTTATGATGGGGCACTGTTTATATAGTGTTTATGATGGGTGCACTGTTTATATAGTGTTTATGATGGGGGCACTGTTTATATAGTGTTTATGATGGGGGCACTGCTTATATAGTTTTTATGATGGGGTCACTGTTTATATAGTGTTTATGATGGGAGCACTGTTTATATAGTGTTTATGATGGGGGCATGGTTTATATAGTGTTTATGATGAGGGGACTGTTTATATAGAGTTTATGATGGGGCACTGTTTATATAGTGTTTATGATGGTGCAATGTCTATATAGTGTTTATGATGGTGGCACTGTTTATATAATTTTTATGATGTTGGAACTGTTTAAATAGTGTTTATGATGGAGCACAGTTTAAATAGTGTTTATGATGTGGGAAGTGCGTATATAGTGTTTATGATGGGGGCACTGTTTAAATTGTGTTTTTGATGGGAGCACTCTTTAAATAGTGTTTATGATGGGGGCACTGTTAAAATAGTGTTTATGATGAGAGCACTGTTTAAATAGTGTTTATGATGGGGGCACTGAATAAATAGTGTTTATGATGGGGCACTGTTTATATAGTGTTTATGATAGGGACACTGTTTAAATAGTGTTCATGATGGGGCCACTTTTTATATAGTGTTTATGATGGGGGCACTGTTTAAATAGTGTTTATGATGGGGGCACTGTTTATATAGTTTTTATGTTGGGGCACCTTTTATATACTGTTTATGTTGGGGGCACTGTTTAAATAGTGTTTGTGTAGGGGGGCAGTGTTTATATATTGTTTATGATCAGGGCACTGTTTAACTAGTGTTTATGATGGGGGCACTGTTTAAATAGGGTTTATGCTGCGGGCACTGTTTATATAGTTTTTATGATGGGGGCATTGTTTAAATAGTGTTTATGATGGGGCACAGTTTAAATACTGTTTTTGATGGGGCAGTGTTTATATAGTGTTTATGATGGGGGCATTGTTTATATGGTGTTTATGATGGGGCACAGTATATATAGTGTTTATGATGGGGGCACTGTTTATATAGTGTTTATGATGGGGGCACTGTTTATATATTGTTTATGATAGGGGCACTGTTTATATAGTGTTTATGATGGGGGCACTGTTTAAATAGTGTGTATGATGGGGCACTGTTTAAATAGTGTTTATGATGGGGCACTGTTTATATAGTGTTTATGAAGGGGGCACTGTTTATATAGTGTTTATGATGGGGGCACTCTTTATATAGTGTTTATGATGGGGTCACTGTTTAAATAGTGTTTAAGATGGGTCACTGTTTATATAGTATTTATGATGGTAGCACTGTTTATATAGTGTTTATGATGGGGCACTGTTTATATAGTGTTTATGAAATGAGCACTGTTAATATAGGGTTTATGATGGGGGCACTGTTTATATAGTGTTTATGATGGGGGGACTGTTTAAATAGTGCTTGTGATGGGGGCACTGTTTAAATAGTGTTTATGATGGAGCACAGTTTAAATAGTTTTGATGATGTGGGTACTGTTTATATAGTGTTTATGGTGGGGGCACTGTTTAAATAGTGTTTATGATGGGGGCACTGTTTAAATAGTGTTTATGATGGGTGCACTGTTTAAATAGTGTTTATGATGGTGGCACTGTTTATATATTGTTTATGATGGGGCACTGTTTATATAGTGTTTATAATGGGGGCACTGTTCATATAGTGTTTATGATGGGGGCACTGTTTAAATAGTTTTTATGATGGTGGCACTGTTTATATATTATTTATGATGGGGGCACTGTTTAAATAGTGTTTATGATGGGGGCAATGTTTAAATAGTGTTTAAGATGGTGGCACTTTTTAAATAGTGTTTATGATGGGGGTACTGTTTATATGGTGTTTATGATGGGGCACTGTTTATATAGTGTTTATGATGGTGCACTATTTATATAGTGTTTATGATGGGGGCACTGTTTATATAGTGTTTATGATCGGGCACTGTTTATATAGTGTTTATGATGGGGGCACTGTTTATATTGTGTTTATGATGGGGGCACTGTTTATATAGTGTTTATGATGGGGGCACTGTTTATATAGTGTTTATGATCGGGCACTGTTTATATAGTGTTTATGATGGGGGCACTGTTTATATAGTTTTTATGATGGGGGCACTGTTTATATAGTGTTTATGATGGGGGCACTGTTTATATAGTGTTTATGATGGGGGCACTGTTTCAATAGTGTTTATGTTGGGGCACTGGTTAAATAGTGTTTATGATGGGGACACTGTTTATATAGTGTTTATGATGGGGCACTGTTTATATAGTGTTTATGCTGGGGGCACTGCTTATATAGTGTTTATGATGGGGGCACTGTTTATATAGTGTTTATGATGGGGGCACTGTTTATATAGTGTTTATGATGCGGGCACTGTTTATATAGTGTTTATGATGGGGCACAGTTTATATAGTATTTATGATTGGGGCACGGTTTAAATAGTGTTTATGATGGGGCACTTGTTAAATAGTGTTTATGATGGGGGCACTATTTATATAGTGTTTATGATTGGGGCACTGTTTATAGAGCGTTTATAATGAGGCACTGTTTAAATAGTGTTTATGATGGGGCACTGTTTAAATAGTGTTTATGATGTCGGCACTGTTTATATAGTGTTTATGATGGGGCACTGTTTATATAGAGTTTATGATGTGTGCACCGTTTATATAGTGTTTATGATGGGGGCAATGTTTATATAGTGTCTATGATGGGGGCTCTGTTTATATAATGTTTATGATGTGGGCACTGTTTATATAGTGTTTGTGGTGGGGGCTCTGTTTAAATAGTTTTTGTGATGGGGGCACTGTTTATATATTGTTTCTGATGGGGGCTCTGTTTATATAGTGCTTATGATGGGGACACTTTTTAAATAGTGTTTATGATGGGGGCCCTGTTTAAAATAGTGTTTATGATGGGGGCACAGTTTATATAGTGTTTATGATGGAGGCACTGTTTATATAGTGTTTATGATGGGGCACTGTTTATATAGTGTTTATGATGGGGCACTGTTTATATAGTGTTTATGATGGGGCACTGTTTATATAGAGTTTATGATGTGTGCACCGTTTATATAGTGTTTATGATGGGGGCAATGTTTATATAGTGTCTATGATGGGGGGTCTGTTTATATAGTGTTTATGATGGGGGCACTGTTTATATAGTGTTTATGATGGGGACACGGTTTATATAGTGCTTATGATGGGGAACTGTTTATATAGTGTTTATGATGGGGGCTCTGTTTATATAGTGTTTATGATGGGGGCACTATTTATGTAGTGTTTATGATGGGGCACTGTTTATATAGTGTCTATGATGGGGGCCTGTTTAGATAGTGTTTATGATGGGGTCACTGTTTATAGATTGTTTATGATGGGGACGCTGTCTAAATAGTGTTTATGATGAGGTCACGTTTTAAATTGTGTTTTAAATGGGGCACTGTTTATATAGTGTTTATGATGGGGGCAATGTTGAAATACTGTTTATGATGGTGGGACTGTTTAAATAGTGTTATTGATGGGGGCGCTTTTTATATAGTGTTTATGATGGGGGCACTGTTTATATTGTGTTTATGATGGGGGAACTGTTTATATAGTGTTTATGATGCGGGCAATGTTTAAATAGTGTTCATGATGGGTCAACTGTAAATATAGTGTTTATGATGGAGCACTGTTTATATAGTGTTTATGATGGGGGAACTTTTTATACAGTGTTTATGATGGGGAACTGTTTAAATAGTGTTCATGATGTCGGCACTGTTTAAATAGTGTTTATGTTGTGGCTCTGTTTAAATAGTGTTAATGATGGGGGAACTGTTTATATAATGTTTATGATGGGGAAACTGTTTATATAGTGTTTATGATGGGGGCACTGTTTATATAGTGTTTATGATGGGGGAACTTTTTATACAGTGTTTATGATGGGGGAACTGTTTAAATAGTGTTCATGATGTGGGCACTGTTTAAATAGTGTTTATGATGTGGCTCTGTTTAAATAGTGTTAATGATGGGGGAACTGTTAATATAGGGTTTATGATGGGGGCACTGTTTATATAGTGTTTATGATGGGGGGACTGTTTAAATAGTGTTTATGAAGGGGGAACTGTTTATATAGTGTTTATGATGGGGGCACTGTTTATATAGTGTTTATGATGGTGGCACTGTTTATAAATTGTTTATGATGGGGCACTGTTTATATAGTGTTTATGATGGGGGAACTGTTTATATAGTATTTATGATGGGGCACTGTTCATATAGTGTTTATGATGGGAGCACTGTTTAAATAGTGTTAATGATGGTGGCACTGTTTATATAGTGTTTATGTTGGTGGCACAGTTTATATAGTGTTTATGATGGGGCACTGTTTAAATAGTGTTTATGTTGGTGGCAATGTTGATATAGTGTTTATGATGGGGGCACTGTTTGAATATTGTTTATGATGGGGGCACTGTTTAAATAGTGTTTATGTTGGTGGCACTGTTTATATAGTGTTTATGTTGGTGGCACTGTTTATATGGTGTTTATGATGGGGGAAATGTTCATATAGTGTTTATGATGGGGGCACTGTTTAAATAGTGTTTATGATGGTGGCAATGTTGATATAGTGTTTATGATGGGGGCACCGTTTAAATAGTGTTTATGATGGTGGCAATGTTGATATAGTGTTTAAGATGGGGGCACTGTTTAAATAGTGTATTTGATGGGGGCACTATTTAAATAGTGTTAATGATGGGGGTACTGTTTAAATAGTGTTTATGATGGGGGCACTGTTTCAATAGCACTCCCAAAGCGCTACAACACTGCCCACACCACTCCCACAGCGCTACACCACTGCCCACAGCACAATACCACTGCCCACACCACTCCCGCAGCTCTACACAACTGCCCGCACTCTTGCTACAGCACTACACCACAGCCCACACCACTCCCACAGCGCTACACCACTGCCCACACCACTCCCACAGCGCTACACCACATCCCACAACACTCCCACAGCGTTACACCACTGCCCACACCACTCCCACAGCACTACACCACTGCCCACACCACTCCCACAGCACTACACCACTGCCAATGCCACTCCCACGTCACTCACCACTGCCCACACCACTCCCACAGCACTACACCACTGCCAACACCACTCCCACGTCACTCACCACTGCCCAAACCACTCCCACAGCGCTACACCACTGCCCACACCACTACCACAGCGCTACACCACTGCCCACACCGCTCCCACAGCGCTACACCACTGCCCACAACACACCCACAGCACTACACCACTGTCCGCACCACTCCCACAGCGATACACCACGGCTCACACCACTCCCACAGCACTACACCACTGTCTGCACCACTCCCACAGCACTACACCACAAACCACACCACTCCCACAGCGCTACACCACTGCCCACACAACTCCCAAAGCGCTACACCACTGCTCACACCAATCCCACAGCGCAAAACCACAACCCACCGCACTCCCACAGCACTACACCACAAACATACCTCTCCCACAGCGCTACACCACTGCCCACACCACTCCCACAGCGCAAGACCACTGCCCACACAAATCCCGCAGCTCACACAACGGCCCACATCATCCCCGCAGCACTACACCACTGCCCACACCAGTCCCTCAGCACTACACCACTTCCCACACCACTCCCACAGCGTTACACCAATGCCCACACCACTCCCACAGCGCTACACCACTACCCACACCACTCCGACAGCGCTACATGACTGCCCACACCACTCCCACAGCGCTACACCTCTGCTCACACCACTCCCACAGCGCTACACCACTGCCCACACCACTCCCACTGCGCTACACCACTGCCCACACCACTCCCACAGCGCTACACCACTGCCAACACCACTCTCACAGCGCAATACCACTGCCCACACCACTCCCGCAGCTCTACCCACTGCCCACAACACTCCCACTGCGCTACACCACTGCCCACATCATCTTCGCAGCACTACACCATGCTCACACCACTCCCACAGCGCTACACCACTGCCCACACCACTCCCACAGCGCTACACCACTGCCCACAGCACTCCCACAGCACTACACCTCTGCCAACACCACTCCCAGGTCACTACACAAATGCACACACCACTCCCTCAGCGATACACCACTGCCCACACCACTCCCACAGCGCTACACCACAACAC
This sequence comes from Cetorhinus maximus, assembly GCF_964194155.1. Classification (NCBI taxonomy): domain Eukaryota; kingdom Metazoa; phylum Chordata; class Chondrichthyes; order Lamniformes; family Cetorhinidae; genus Cetorhinus; species Cetorhinus maximus. Next base: position 30,027 of record NW_027597367.1, read on the forward strand.
ACATCACTCCCACATCGCTTCACCACAACCCACACCACTCCCACAGCACTTCACCGCTGTCCACACCACTCCCAGAGCGTTACACCACAACCCACACCACTCCCACAGCGCTACACCACTGCCCACACAACTCTCACAGCACTACACCACTGCCCACACCACTCCCACAGCGCTACACAACTGCCCACACCACTTCCACAGCGCTACACAACTGCCCACACCACACCCATAGCACTACACCACTGTCCATACCATTCCCGCAGCACTACATCACTGCCCACACCACTCCCACGGCTCTACACCACTGCCCACACCACTCCCACAGCACTACACCACATCCTACAACACTCCCAGAACGTTACACCACTGCCCACACATCACCCACAGCACTTTACCACAACCCACACCACACCCACTGCGCTACACAACTGCCCACACCACTCCCACTGCGCTACACCACTGCCCACACCACTCCCACTGCGCTACACCGCTGCCCACACCACCCCCACAGCACTGCACCACAACACACACCACTCCCAAAGCGCAACACCAATATCCACACCACTCCCACAGCGCTACTCCACTGCCCACAACACTCGCACAGCGCTACACCACTGTCCAAACCACTCCAGCAGCGATACACCACTGCCCACGCCACTCCCACAGCGCTACACCACTGCCAACACCACTGCCCACACCACTCCCACAGCGCTAGACAAATGCCCACATCACTCCCACAGCGCTACACCACTGTCCAAACCACTCCAGCAGCGATACACCGCTGCCAACGCCACTCCCACAGCGCTACACCACTGCCCACACCACTCCCACAGCACTACACCACTGCTCACACCACTCCCTCAGCGCTGCACCACAGCCCACACCACTCCCACAGCGCTTCACCACTGCCTTTACCAATCCCACAGCGCTACACAACTGTCCACACCACGACCGCAGCGCTACACCACCACCCACACCACACCCACAGCACTACACGACAAACCACACCACTCCCGCAGCGCTACACCACAACCCACACCATTCCCACAGCGCTACACAACTGCCCACACCACTGCCACAGCGCTACACCACTGACCACACCACTCCCACAGCGCTACACCACTGCCCACACCACTCCCACAGCACTAAACCTCTGCCAACACCACTCCCAGGTCACTACACAAATGCACACACCACTCCCTCAGCGCTACACCACTGCCCACACCACTCCCACAGCGCTACACCACAACACACATCACTCCCACATCGCTTCACCACAACCCACACCACTCCCACAGCACTTCACCACTGTCCACACCACTCCCAGAGCGTTACACCACAACCCACACCACTCCCACAGCGCTACACCACTGCCCACACAACTCTCAAAGCACTACACCACTGCCCACACCACTCCCACAGCGCTACACAACTGCCCACACCACTTCCACAGCGCTACACAACTGCCCACACCACACCCATAGCACTACACCACTGTCCATACCATTCCCGCAGCACTACATCACTGCCCACATCACTCCCACGGCACTACACCACTGCCCACACCACTCCCACAGCACTACACCACATCCTACAACACTCCCAGAACGTTACACCACTGCCCACACATCACCCACAGCACTTTACCACAACCCACACCACACCCACTGCGCTACACAACTGCCCACACCACTCCCACAGCGCTACACCACTGCCCACACCACTCCCACAGCGCTACACCACTGCTCACACCACTCCCTCAGCGCTGCACCACAGCCCACACCACTCCCACAGCGCTTCACCACTGCCTTTACCACTCCCACGGCGCTACACCACTGCCCACAACACTCCCACTGCGCTACACCACTGCCCACATCATCTTCGCAGCACTACACCATGCTCACACCACTCCCACAGCGCTACACCACTGCCCACACCACTCCCACAGCGCTACACCACTGCCCACAGCACTCCCACAGCACTGCACCTCTGCCAACACCACTCCCAGGTCACTACACAAATGCACACACCACTCCCTCAGCGATACACCACTGCCCACACCACTCCCACAGCGCTACACCACAACACACATCACTCCCACATCGCTTCACCACAACCCACACCACTCCCACAGCACTTCACCGCTGTCCACACCACTCCCAGAGCGTTACACCACAACCCACACCACTCCCACAGCGCTACACCACTGCCCACACAACTCTCACAGCACTACACCACTGCCCACACCACTCCCACAGCGCTACACAACTGCCCACACCACTTCCACAGCGCTACACAACTGCCCACACCACACCCATAGCACTACACCACTGTCCATACCATTCCCGCAGCACTACATCACTGCCCACACCACTCCCACGGCTCTACACCACTGCCCACACCACTCCCACAGCACTACACCACATCCTACAACACTCCCAGAACGTTACACCACTGCCCACACATCACCCACAGCACTTTACCACAACCCACACCACACCCACTGCGCTACACAACTGCCCACACCACTCCCACTGCGCTACACCACTGCCCACACCACTCCCACTGCGCTACACCGCTGCCCACACCACCCCCACAGCACTGCACCACAACACACACCACTCCCAAAGCGCAACACCAATATCCACACCACTCCCACAGCGCTACTCCACTGCCCACAACACTCGCACAGCGCTACACCACTGTCCAAACCACTCCAGCAGCGCTACACCACTGCCCACACAACTCTCAAAGCACTACACCACTGCCCACACCACTCCCACAGCGCTACACAACTGCCCACACCACTTCCACAGCGCTACACAACTGCCCACACCACACCCATAGCACTACACCACTGTCCATACCATTCCCGCAGCACTACATCACTGCCCACACCACTCCCACGGCACTACACCACTGCCCACACCACTCCCACAGCACTACACCACATCCTACAACACTCCCAGAACGTTACACCACTGCCCACACATCACCCACAGCACTTTACCACAACCCACACCACACCCACTGCGCTACACAACTGCCCACACCACTCCCACAGCGCTACACCACTGCCCACACCACTCCCACAGCGCTACACCACTGCTCACACCACTCCCTCAGCGCTGCACCACAGCCCACACCACTCCCACAGCGCTTCACCACTGCCTTTACCACTCCCACGGCGCTACACCACTGCCCACAACACTCCCACAGCGCTACACAACTGTCCACACCACGACCGCAGCGCTACAACACAACCCGCACCACTCCCACAGCACTACACCACAACCCACACCACTCCCGCAGCGCTACACCACAACCCACACCATTCCCACAGCGCTACACAACTGCCCACACCACTGCCACAGCGCTACACCACTGACCACACCACTCCCACAGCGCTACACCACTGCCCACACCACTCCCACAGCACTACACCTCTGCCAACACCACTCCTAGGTCACTACACAAATGCACACACCACTCCCTCAGCGCTACACCACTGCCCACACCACTCCCATAGCGCTACACCACAACACACATCACTCCCACATCGCTTCACCACTGTCCACACCACTCCCAGAGCGTTACACCACAACCCACACCACTCCCACAGCGCTACACCACTGCCCACACAACTCTCACAGCACTACACCACTGCCCACACCACTCCCACAGCGCTACACAACTGCCCACACCACTTCCACAGCGCTACACAACTGCCCACACCACACCCATAGCACTACACCACTGTCCATACCATTCCCGCAGCACTACATCACTGCCCACACCACTCCCACGGCACTACACCACATCCTACAACACTCCCAGAACGTTACACCACTGCCCACACATCACCCACAGCACTTTACCACAACCCACACCACACCCACTGCGCTACACAACTGACCACACCACTCCCACTGCGCTACACCACTGCCCACACCACTCCCACTGCGCTACACCGCTGCCCACACCACCCCCACAGCACTACACCACAACACACACCACTCCCAAAGCGCAACACCAATATCCACACCACTCCCACCGTGCTACTCCACTGCCCACACCACTCGCACAGCGCTACACCACTGTCCAAACCACTCCAGCAGCGATACACCACTGCCCACGCCACTCCCACAGCGCTACACCACTGCCAACACCACTGCCCACACCACTCCCACAGCGCTAGACAAATGCCCACATCACTCCCACAGTGCTACAGCACTGTCCAAACCACTCCAGCAGCGATACACCGCTGCCAACGCCACTCCCACAGCGCTACACCACTGCCCACACCACTCCCACAGCGCTACACCACTGCTCACACCACTCCCGCAGCGCTGCACCACAGCCCACACCACTCCCACAGCGCTTCACCACTGCCTTTACCACTCCCACAGCGCTACACCACTGCCCACACCACTCCCACAGCGCTACACAACTGTCCACACCACGACCGCAGCGCTACACCACAACCCACACCACTCCCACAGCACTACACCACAACCCACACCACTCCCGCAGCGCTACACCACAACCCACACCATTCCCACAGCGCTACACAACTGCCCACACCACTGCCACAGCGCTACACCACTGCCCACACCACTCCCACAGCGCTACACCACTGCCCACACCACTCCCACAGCACTAAACCACAACCCACATCGCTCCCACAGCGCTACACCCCTGCCCACACCACTACCACTGCGCTACACCACGGCCCACAACACCCCCACAGCGCTACACCCCTGCCCACACCACTCCCACAGCACTTCACCACGGCCCACACCACTCCCACATCGCTACACCATGAAACACACCATTCCCACAGCGCTACACCACTGCCCACACCACTCTCACAGCGCAACACCACTGCCCACACCAATCCCACAGCGCAACACCACTGCCCACACCTCTCCCACAGGGCAACACCACTGCCCACACCACTCCCACAGCGCTACACCACTGCCCACACCACCCCCACAGCGCTACACCACTGCACACACCATTCCCACAGCGCTACACCACTGCTCACACCACTCCCACAGCGCTCCACCACTTCCAGCACCACTCTCACAGCGCTACACCACTGCCCACACCACTCCCGCAGCTCTACACAACTGCCCGCACTACTGCCACAGCACTACACCACGGCCCACACCACTCCCAAAGCGCTACACCACTGCCAACACCACTCCCACGTCACTCACCACTGCCCACACCACTCCCACAGTACTACACCACGGCTCACACCACTCCCACAGCGCTACACCACTGCCCACACCACTCCCACAGCGCAACAGCACTGCCCACATCACACCCACAGCGCTACACCACTGCCCACACAAATTCCGCAGCTCACACCACGGCCGACATCATCCCCGCAGCACGACACCACTGCCCACACCACTCCCACAGCACTTCACCACTGTCCACACCACTCCCAGAGCGTTACACCACAACCCACACCACTCCCACAGCGCTACACCACTGCCCACACAACTCTCACAGCACTACACCACTGCCCACACCACTCCCACAGCGCTACACAACTGCCCACACCACTTCCACAGCGCTACACAACTGCCCACACCACAACCATAGCACTACACCACTGTCCATACCATTCCCGCAGCACTACATCACTGCCCACACCACTCCCACGGCACTACACCACATCCTACAACACTCCCAGAACGTTACACCACTGCCCACACATCACCCACAGCACTTTACCACAACCCACACCACACCCACTGCGCTACACAACTGACCACACCACTCCCACTGCGCTACACCACTGCCCACACCACTCCCACTGCGCTACACCGCTGCCCACACCACCCCCACAGCACTACACCACAACACACACCACTCCCAAAGCGCAACACCAATATCCACACCACTCCCACAGTGCTACTCCACTGCCCACACCACTCGCACAGCGCTACACCACTGTCCAAACCACTCCAGCAGCGATACACCACTGCCCACGCCACTCCCACAGCGCTACACCACTGCCAACACCACTGCCCACACCACTCCCACAGCGCTAGACATATGCCCACATCACTCCCACAGTGCTACACCACTGTCCAAACCACTCCAGCAGCGATACACCGCTGCCAACGCCACTCCCACAGCGCTACACCACTGCCCACACCACTCCCACAGCGCTACACCACTGCTCACACCACTCCCGCAGCGCTGCACCACAGCCCACACCACTCCCACAGCGCTTCACCACTGCCTTTACCACTCCCACAGCGCTACACCACTGCCCACACCACTCCTACAGCGCTACACAACTGTCCACACCACGACCGCAGCGCTACACCACAACCCACACCACTCCCACAGCACTACACCACAACCCACACCACTCCCGCAGCGCTACACCACAACCCACACCATTCCCACAGCGCTACACAACTGCCCACACCACTGCCACAGCGCTACACCACTGCCCACACCACTCCCACAGCGCTACACCACTGCCCACACCACTCCCACAGCACTAAACCACAACCCACATCGCTCCCACAGCGCTACACCCCTGCCCACACCACTACCACTGCGCTACACCACGGCCCACAACACCCCCACAGCGCTACACCCCTGCCCACACCACTCCCACAGCACTTCACCACGGCCCACACCACTCCCACATCGCTACACCATGAAACACACCATTCCCACAGCGCTACACCACTGCCCACACCACTCTCACAGCGCAACACCACTGCCCACACCAATCCCACAGCGCAACACCACTGCCCACACCTCTCCCACAGGGCAACACCACTGCCCACACCACTCCCACAGCGCTACACCACTGCCCACACCACCCCCACAGCGCTACACCACTGCACACACCATTCCCACAGCGCTACACCACTGCTCACACCACTCCCACAGCGCTCCACCACTTCCAGCACCACTCTCACAGCGCTACACCACTGCCCACACCACTCCCGCAGCTCTACACAACTGCCCGCACTACTGCCACAGCACTACACCACGGCCCACACCACTCCCAAAGCGCTACACCACTGCCAACACCACTCCCACGTCACTCACCACTGCCCACACCACTCCCACAGTACTACACCACGGCTCACACCACTCCCACAGCGCTACACCACTGCCCACACCACTCCCACAGCGCAACAGCACTGCCCACATCACACCCACAGCGCTACACCACTGCCCACACAAATTCCGCAGCTCACACCACGGCCGACATCATCCCCGCAGCACGACACCACTGCCCACACCACTCCCACAGCACTTCAACACTGTCCACACCACTCCCAGAGCGTTACACCACAACCCACACCACTCCCACAGCGCTACACCACTGCCCACACAACTCTCACAGCACTACACCACTGCCCACACCACTCCCACAGCGCTACACAACTGCCCACACCACTTCCACAGCGCTACACAACTGCCCACACCACACCCATAGCACTACACCACTGCCCATACCATTCCCGCAGCACTACATCACTGCCCACACCACTCCCACGGCACTACACCACATCCTACAACACTCCCAGAACGTTACACCACTGCCCACACATCACCCACAGCACTTTACCACAACCCACACCACACCCACTGCGCTACACAACTGACCACACCACTCCCACTGCGCTACACCACTGCCCACACCACTCCCACTGCGCTACACCGCTGCCCACACCACCCCCACAGCACTACACCACAACACACACCACTCCCAAAGCGCAACACCAATATCCACACCACTCCCACAGCGCTACTCCACTGCCCACACCACTCGCACAGCGCTACACCACTGTCCAAACCACTACAGCAGCGATACACCACTGCCCACGCCACTCCCACAGCGCTACACCACTGCCAACACCACTGCCCACACCACTCCCACAGCGCTAGACAAATGCCCACATCACTACCACAGTGCTACACCACTGTCCAAACCACTCCAGCAGCGATACACCGCTGCCAACGCCACTCCCACAGCGCTACACCACTGCCCACACCACTCCCACAGCGCTACACCACTGCTCACACCACTCCCTCAGCGCTGCACCACAGCCCACACCACTCCCACAGCGCTACACCACAACCCACACCACTCCCGCAGCGCTACACCACAACCCACACCACTCCCACAGCACTACACCACAACCCACACCACTCCCGCAGCGCTACACCACAACCCACACCATTCCCACAGCGCTACACAACTGCCCACACCACTGCCACAGCGCTACACCACTGCCCATACCACTCCCACAGCGCTACACCACTGCCCACACCACTCCCACAGCACTAAACCACGGCCCACATCACTCCCACATCGCTACACCATAACACACACCATTCCCACAGCGCTACACCACTGCCCACACCACTCTCACTGCGCAACACCACTGCCCACACCAATCCCACAGCGCAACACCACTGCCCACACCTCTCCCACAGGGCAACACCACTGCCCACACCACTCCCACAGCGCTACACCACTCCCACAGCGCTACACCACTGCCCACACCACCCCCACAGCGCTACACCACTGCACACACCACTCCCACAGCGCTACACCACTTCCAGCACCACTCTCACAGCGCTACACCACTGCGCACACCACTCCCGCAGCTCTACACAACTGCCCGCACTACTGCCACAGCACTACACCACTGCCCACACCACTCCCAAAGCGCTACACCACTGCCAACACCACTCCCACGTCACTCACCACTGCCCACACGACTCCCACAGTACTACACCACGGCTCACACCACTCCCACAGCGCTACACCACTGCCCACACCACTCCAAAGCGCAACAGCACTGCCCACATTACACCCACAGCGCTACACCACTGCCCACAGAAATCCCGCAGCTCACACCACGGCCGACATCATCCCCGCAGCACGACACCACTGCCCACACCACTCCCACATCGCGACACCACTTCCCACACCACTCCCACAGCGGTACACCACTGCCCACACCACTCCCATAGCGCTACACCACTGACCACACCACCCCCACAGCGCTACACAACTGCCCACACCACTCCCACATCGCTTCACCACTTCCCACACCACTCCCACAGCGCTACACCACTGCACACACCACTCCCACAGCGCTACACCACTGCCCACACCACTCCCACATCGCTACACCACTTCCCACACCACTCCCACAGCGCTACACCACTGCACACACCACTCCCACAGCGCTACACCACTGCCCAAACCACTCCCACAGCGCTACACCACTGCACACACCACTCCGACAGCGCTACACCACTGCACACACCACTCCCACAGCGCTACACCACTGCCAGCACCACTCTCACAGCGCTACACCACTGCCAGCACCACTCTCACAGCGCTACACCACTGCACACACCACTCCCACATCGCTACACCACTGCCCACACCACCCCCACAGCGCTACACCACTGCCAGCACCACTCTCACAGCGCTACACCACTGCCCACACCACTCCCACATCGCTACACCACTGCCCACACCACCCCCACAGCGCTAAACCACTGCCCACACCACTCCCACAGCGCTACACCACTGCTCACAGCACTCCCACAGCGCTACACCACTGCCAGCACCACTCTCACAGCGTAACAGCAATGCCCACACCACACCCACAGCGCTACACCACTCCCCACACCAATCCCACTGTACTACACCGCGGCTCGCACCACTCCCACAGCACTACACCACTGCCCACACAACTCCCACAGCACTACACCACTGCTCACACCAATCCCACCGCGCTACACCACTGCCCACACCACTCCCACAGCGCTGCACCACTCCCCACACCACTCCCACAGCGCTACACCACAGCCCACACCACTCCCACAGCGCTACACCACTGCCCACACCACTCCCACAGCGCTACACCACTGCACACACCACTCCCACAGCGCTACACCACTGCCCACACCACTCCCACAGCACTGCACCACTACCCACACCACTCCCACAGCGCTACACCACTGCCAACACCACTCTCACAGCGCAACACCACTGCCCACACCATTTCCACAGCGCTACACCACAACACACACCACTCCCACAGCGCTACACCACTGCCCACATCACTACCCCAGCGCTACACCACTGCCCACACCACTCCCACAGCACTACACAACTGCCCACACCACTCCCACAGCGCTACACAACTGCCCACACCACTCCCACAGCGCTACACAACTGCCCACACCACTCCCACGGCACTACACCACTGCCCACACCACTCCCACAGGTCTACACCACATCCTCCAACACTCCCACAACGTTACACCACTGCCCACACATCACCCACAGAGCAACACCACTGCACACACCAATCCCTCAGCGCTACACCACTGCCCACACCACTCCCACAGCGCTACACCACTGCCCACACCAGTCCCACTACGCTACACATCTGCCCACACCACTCCCACTGCGCTACACCACTGCCCACACAACTACCACAGCGCTACACCACTGCCCACACCACTCCCTCAGCGCTACACCACTGCCCACACCACTCCCACTGTGCTACACCACTGCCCACACCACCCCCACAGCACTACACCACTACCCACACCACTCCCACTGCGTTACAGCACAACCCACACCACTCCCACAGCGCTACACCACAACCCACACCACTCCCACAGCGCTCTTCCAATGCCTCACCACTCCCACAGCGCTACACCACTGCCCACACCAATCCCACAGCGCTACACCACTGCCCACACGACTCCCACAGCACTACAATACTGTCCACATCACTCCCACAGCGCTACACCACAGCCCACACCACTCCCACTGCGCTACACCACTGCCCACACCACTCCCACAGCACTACAATACTGTCCACATCACTCCCACAGCGCTACACCACTGCCCACACCACCCCCACAGCACTACACCACTACCCACACCACTCCCACTGCGTTACAGCACAACCCACACCACACCCACAGCGCTACACCACAACCCACACCACTCCCACAGCGCTACTCCAATGCCCTCACCACTCCCACAGCGCTACACCACTGCCCACACCAATCCCACAGCGCTACACCACTGCCCACACCACTCCCACAGCACTACAATACTGTCCACATCACTCCCACAGCGCTACAGCACTGCCCATACCACTCACACAGCGCTACACGACAGCCCACACCAGTCCAACAGCGCTACACCCCAGCACACACCACTCACACGGCACAACACCACTGCCCACACCAGTCCCACAGCTCTACACCACATCCTCCAACACTCCCACAACGTTACACCACTGCCCACACATCACCCACAGCACTACACCACTGCCCACACATCACCCACAGCGCTACACCACTGCCCACACATCACCCACAGAGCAACACCACTGCACACACCACTCCCTCAGCGCTACACCACTGCCCACACAACTCCCACTGCGCTACACATCTGCCCACAGCACACCCACAGCGCTACACCACTGCCCACACAAATCCCGCAGCTCACACATCGGCCGACATCATCCCCGCAGCACTGCACCACTGCCCACACCACTCCCACATCGCTACACCACTTCCCACACCACTCCCACAGCGGTACACCACTGCCCACACCACTCCCACAGCGCTACACCACTGACCACACCACCCCCACAGCGCTACACAACTGCCCACACCACTCCCACATTGCTACACCACTTCCCACACCACTCCCACAGCGCTACACCACTGCCCACACCACTCCCACATCGCTACACCACATCCCACACCACTCCACAGCGCTACACCACTGCACACACCACTCCCACAGCGCTACACCACTGCCCACACCACTCCCACAGCGCTACACCACTGCACACACCACTCCCACAGCGCTACACCACTGCACACACCACTCCCACAGCGCTACACCACTGCCAGCACCACTCTCACAGCGCTACACCACTGCCCACACCACTCCCACATCGCTACACCACTGCCCACACCACTCCCACATCGCTACACCACTTCCCACACCACTCCCACAGCGCTACACCACTGCACACACCACTCCCACAGCGCTACACCACTGCCCACACCACTCCCACAGCGCTACACCACTGCACACACCACTCCCACAGCGCTACACCACTGCACACACCACTCCCACAGCGCTACACCACTGCCAGCACCACTCTCACAGCACTACACCACTACCCACACCACTCCCACTGCGTTACAGCACAACCCACACCACACCCACAGCGCTACACCACAACCCACACCACTCCCACAGCGCTACTCCAATGCCCTCACCACTCCCACAGCGCTACACCACTGCCCACACCAATCCCACAGCGCTACACCACTGCCCACACCACTCCCACAGCACTACAATACTGTCCACATCACTCCCACAGCGCTACAGCACTGCCCATACCACTCACACAGCGCTACACGACAGCCCACACCAGTCCAACAGCGCTACACCCCAGCACACACCACTCACACGGCACAACACCACTGCCCACACCAGTCCCACAGCTCTACACCACATCCTCCAACACTCCCACAACGTTACACCACTGCCCACACATCACCCACAGCACTACACCACTGCCCACACATCACCCACAGCGCTACACCACTGCCCACACATCACCCACAGAGCAACACCACTGCACACACCACTCCCTCAGCGCTACACCACTGCCCACACAACTCCCACTGCGCTACACATCTGCCCACAGCACACCCACAGCGCTACACCACTGCCCACACAAATCCCGCAGCTCACACATCGGCCGACATCATCCCCGCAGCACTGCACCACTGCCCACACCACTCCCACATCGCTACACCACTTCCCACACCACTCCCACAGCGGTACACCACTGCCCACACCACTCCCACAGCGCTACACCACTGACCACACCACCCCCACAGCGCTACACAACTGCCCACACCACTCCCACATTGCTACACCACTTCCCACACCACTCCCACAGCGCTACACCACTGCCCACACCACTCCCACATCGCTACACCACATCCCACACCACTCCACAGCGCTACACCACTGCACACACCACTCCCACAGCGCTACACCACTGCCCACACCACTCCCACAGCGCTACACCACTGCACACACCACTCCCACAGCGCTACACCACTGCACACACCACTCCCACAGCGCTACACCACTGCCAGCACCACTCTCACAGCGCTACACCACTGCCCACACCACTCCCACATCGCTACACCACTGCCCACACCACTCCCACATCGCTACACCACTTCCCACACCACTCCCACAGCGCTACACCACTGCACACACCACTCCCACAGCGCTACACCACTGCCCACACCACTCCCACAGCGCTACACCACTGCACACACCACTCCCACAGCGCTACACCACTGCACACACCACTCCCACAGCGCTACACCACTGCCAGCACCACTCTCACAGCGCTACACCACTGCCCACACCACTCCCACATCGCTACACCACTTCCCACACACTCCCACAGCGCTACACCACTGCCCACACCACTCTCACCGCGCTACACCACTCCCCACACCACTCCCACTGTACTACACCGCGGCTCGCAACACTCCCACAGCACTACACCACTGCCCACACAACTCCCACAGCACTACACCACTGCTCACACCAATCCCACAGCACTACACCAATGCCCACACAACTCCCACAGCACTACACCACTGCTCACACCAATCCCACAGCGCAAAACCACAACACACACAACTCCCACAGCACTACACCACTGACCACACCACTCCCACAGCGCTACACCACTTCCCACACCACTCCCACAGCGTTACACCACTGCCCACACCACTTTCACATCGCTACTCCAATGCCCACAACACTCCCACCGCGCTACACCACTGCCCACACCACTCCCACCGCGCTACACCACTGCCCACACCACTCCCACAGCGCTGCACCACTACCCACACCACTCCCACAGCGCTACACCACTGCCCACACCACTCTCACAGCACTACACAAATGCCCACACCACTCCCACAGCGCTACACAACTGCCCACACCACTCCCACAGCGCTACACAACTGCCCACACCACTCCCACGGCACTACACCACTGCCCACACCACTCCCACAGGTCTACACCACATCCTCCAACACTCCCTCAGCGCTACACCACTGCCCACACCACTCCCACAGCTCTACACCACTGCTCACACCAGTCCCACTACGCTACACATCTGCCCACACCACTCCCACTGCGCTACACCACTGCCCACACAACTACCACAGCGCTACACCACTGCCCACACCACTCCCTCAGCGCTACACCACTGCCCACACCTCTCCCACTGTGCTACACCACTGCCCACAACACCCCCACAGCACTACACCACTGCCCACACCACTCCCACTGCGTTACACCACAACCCACACCACTCCCACAGCGCTACACCACAACCCACACCACTCCCACAGCGCTACTCCAATGCCCTCACCACTCCCACAGCGCTACACCACTGCCCACACCAATCCCACAGCGATACACCACTGCCCACACCACTCCCACTGCGCTACAGCACTGCCCACACCACTCCCACAGCGCTACACCACAGGCAACACCAGTCCAACAGCGCTACACCCCAGCACACACCACTCACACGGCACAACACCACATCCTCCAAGACTCCCACAACGTTACACCACTGCCCACACATCACCCACAGCACTACACCACTGACCACACATCACCCACAGCGCTATACCAGTGCCCACACCACTCCCTCAGCGCTACACCACTGCCCACACGACTCCCACTGCGCTACACATCTGCCCACACCACTCCCACTGCGCTACACCACTGCCCACACCACTACCACAGCGCTACACCACTGCCCACACCACTCCCTCAGCGCTACACCACTGCCCACACCACTCCCACAGCACTACACCACTGCACACACCACTCCCACTGCGCTACACAACAGCCCACGCCACTCCCACTGCGTTACACCACAATCCACACCACTCCCACAGCGCTACACCACTGCCCACACCACTCCCAAAGCGCTACACCACTGCCCACACCACTCCCACTGCGCTACACAACAGCCCACACCACTCCCACTGCGTTACACCACAACCCACACCACTCCCAAAGCGCTACACCACTGCCCACACCACTCCCTCAGCGCTACTCCAATGCCCTCACCACTCCCACTGCGCTACACCACTGCCCACACCACTCCCACAGCGCTACACCACTGTCCACACCACCCCCACAGCGCTACACAACTGCCCACACCACTCCCACATCGCTACACCACTTCCCACACCACTCCCACAGCGCTACACCACTGCCCACAGCACTCCCACATCGCTACACCACTTCCCACACCACTCCCACAGCGCTACACCACTGCACACACCACTCCCACAGCGCTACACCACTGCCCACACCACTCCCACAGCGCTACACCACTGCACACACCACTCCCACAGCGCTACACCACTGCCAGCACCACTCTCACAGCGCTACACCACTGCCCACACCACTCCCACATCGCTACACCACTGCCCACACCACTCCCACATCGCTACACCACTTCCCACACCACTCCCACAGCGCTACACCACTGCTCACACCAATCCCACAGCGCAAAACCACAACACACACAACTCCCACAGCACTACACCACTGCCCACACCACTCCCACAGCGCTACACCACTGCCCACACCACTCCCACATCGCTACACCACTTCCCACACCACTCCCACAGCGCTACACCACTGCCCACACCACTCTCACAGCGCTAGACCACTCCCCACACCACTCCCACTGTACTACACCGTGGCTCGCAACACTCCCACAGCACTACACCACTGCCCACACAACTCCCACAGCACTACACCACTGCTCACACCAATCCCACAGCACTACACCAATGCCCACACAACTCCCACAGCACTACACCACTGCTCACACCAATCCCACAGCGCAAAACCACAACACACACAACTCCCACAGCACTACACCACTGCCCACACCACTCCCACAGCGCTACACCACTTTCCACACCACTCCCACAGCGTTACACCACTGCCCGCACCACTTTCACATCGCTACTCCAATGCCCACAACACTCCCACCGCGCTACACCACTGCCCACACCACTCCCACAGCGCTGCACCACTCCCCACACCACTCCCACAGCGCTACACCACTGCCCACACCACACTCACAGCACTACACAACTGCCCACACCACTCCCAGAGCGCTACACAACTGCCCACACCACTCCCACGGCACTACACCACTGCCCACACCACTCCCACAGGTCTACACCACATCCTCCAACACACCCACAACGTTACACCACTGCCCACACATCACCCACAGAGCAAAACCACTGCACACACCACTCCCTCAGCGCTACACCACTGCCCACACCACTCCCACAGCTCTACACCACTGCTCACACCAGTCCCACTACGCTACACATCTGCCCACACCACTCCCACTGCGCTACACCACTGCCCACACAACTACCACAGCGCTACACCACTGCCCACACCACTCCCTCAGCGCTACACCACTGCCCACACCTCTCCCACTGTGCTACACCACTGCCCACACCACCCCCACAGCACTACACCACTGCCCACACCACTCCCACTGCGTTACACCACAACCCAAACCACTCCCACAGCGCTACACCATAACCCACACCACTCCCACAGCGCTACTCCAATGCCCTCACCACTCCCACAGCGCTACACCACTGCCCACTCCAATCCCACAGCGATACACCACTGCCCACACCACTCCCACTGCGCTACAGCACTGCCCACACCACTCCCACAGCGCTACACCACAGGCAACACCAGTCCAACAGCGCTACACCCCAGCACACACCACTCACACGGCACAACACCACATCCTTCAAGACTCCCACAACGTTACACCACTGCCCACACATCACCCACAGCACTACACCACTGACCACACATCACCCACAGCGCTACACCACTGCCCACACCACTCCCTCAGCGCTACACCACTGCCCACACGACTCCCACTGCGCTACAAATCTGCCCACACCACTCCCACTGCGCTACACCACTGCCCACACCACTACCACAGCGCTACACCACTGCCCACACCACTCCCTCAGCGCTACACCACTGCCCACACCACTCCCACAGCACTACACCACTGCCCACACCACTCCCACTGCGCTACACAACAGCCCACACCACTCCCACTGCGTTACACCACAACCCACACCACTCCCACAGCGCTACACCACTGCCCACACCACTCCCAAAGCGCTACACCACTGCCCACACCACTCCCACTGCGCTACACAACAGCCCACACCACTCCCACTGCGTTACACCACAACCCACACCACTCCCACAGCGCTACACCACTGCCCACACCACTCCCTCAGCGCTACTCCAATGCCCACACCACTCCCACTGCGCTACACCACTGCCCACACCACTCCCACAGCGCTACACCACTGTCCACACCACCCCCACAGCGCTACACAACTGCCCACACCACTCCCACATCGCTACACCACTTCCCACACCACTCCCACAGCGCTACACCACTGCCCACACCACTCCCACATCGCTACACCACTTCCCACACCACTCCCACAGCGCTACACCACTGCACACACCACTCCCACAGCGCTACACCACTGCCCACACCACTCCCACAGCGCTACACCACTGCCAGCACCACTCTCACAGCGCTACACCACTGCCCACACCACTCCCACATCGCTACACCACTGCCCACACCACTCCCACATCGCTACACCACTTCCCACACCACTCCCACAGCGCTACACCACTGCTCACACCAATCCCACAGCGCAAAACCACAACACACACAACTCCCACAGCACTACACAACTGCCCACACCACTCCCACAGCGTTACACCACTTCCCACACCACTTTCACATTGCTACTCCAATGCCCACAACACTCCCACCGCGCTACACCACTGCCCACACCACTCCCACAGCGCTGCACCACTCCCCACACCACACCCACCGCGCTACACCACTGCCCACACCACTCCCACAGCGCTACACCACTGCCCACACCACTCCCACAGCGCTACACCACTGCACACACCACTCCCACAGCGCTACACCACTGCCCACACCACTCCCACAGCGCTACACCACTGCACACACCACTCCCACAGCGCAACACCACTGCACACACAACTCCCGCAGCTCTACACCACTGCCCACACCACTCCCACAGCGCTACACAACTGCCCACACCACTCCCACGGCACTACACCACTGCCCACACCACTCCCACAGGTCTACACCACATCCTCCAACACTCCCACAACGTTACACCACTGCCCACACATCACCCACAGAGCAACACCACTGCACACACCACTCCCTCAGTGCTACACCACTGCCCACACCACTCCCACAGCGCTACACCACTGCCCACACCAGTCCCACTACGCTACACATCTGCCCAGACCACTCCCACTGCGCTACACCACTGCCCACACAACTACCACAGCGCTACACCACTGCCCACACCACTCCCTCAGCGCTTCACCACTGCCCTCACCACTCCCACTGTGCTACACCACTGCACACACCACCCCCACAGCACTACACCACTGCCCACACCACTCCCACTGCGTTACACCACAACCCACACCACTCCCACAGCGCTACACCACTGCCCACACCACTCCCACTGCGCTACACATCTGCCAACACCACTCCCACTGCGCTACACCACTGCCCACACCACTACCACAGCGCTACACCACTGCCCACACCACTCCCTCAGCGCTAAACCACTGCCCACACCACTCCCACTGCGCTACACCACTGCCCACAGCACACCCACTGCGCTACACCGCTGCCCACACCACCCCCACAGCACTACACCACTGCCCACACCACTCCCACTGCGCTACACAAAAGCCCACACCACTCCCACTGCGTTACACCACAACCCACACCACTCCCACAGCGCTACACCACTGCCCACACCACTCCCACAGCGCTACACCACTGCCCACACCACTCCCACTGCGCTACACAACAGCCCACACCTCTCCCACTGCGTTACACCACAACCCACACCACTCCCACAGCGCTACACCACTGCCCACACCACTCCCACAGCGCTACACCACTGCCCACACCACTCCCACTGCGCTACACAACAGCCCACACCACACCCACTGCGTTACACCACAACCCACACCACTCCCACAGCGCTACACCGCTGCCCACACCACTCCCTCAGCGCTACTCCAATGCCCTCACCACTCCCACTGCGTTACACCACTGCCCACAGCACACCCACTGCGCTACACCACTGCCCACACCACTCCCACAGCGCTAGACAACTGCCCACACCACTCCCTCAGTGCAACACCACAACCCACGCCACACCCACAGCGCAACAACACTGCCAACACCACTGCTCACACCACTCCCTCAGCGCTGCACCACAGCCCACACCAGTCCCAAAGCGCTACACCACTGCTCACACCACTCCCACAGTGCTACACCACAACCCACACCACTCACACAGCGCTACACCACTAGCCACACCACTCTCACAGCAAGACACCACTGCCCACAACACCACCACAGAGCTACAACACAACCCACACCACTCCCACTGCGCTACACAACAGCCCACACCACTCCCACTGCGTTACACCACAACCCACACCACTCCCACAGCGCTACACCACTGCCCACACCACTGCCACCACGCTACACCACTGCCCACACCACTCCCACAGCGCTACACCACGGCCCACACCACTCCCACAGCGCTACACCACTGCCCACACCACTGCCACCGCGCTACACCACTGCCCACACCACTCCCACAGCGCTACTCCACTGCCCACAACACTCCCACAGCGCTACACCACTGCCCACACCACTCCCACAGCGCTACACAACTGCCCACACCACTCCCACATCGCTACACCACTTCCCACACCACTCCCACAGCGCTACACCACTGCCCACACCACTCCCACATCGCTACACCACTTCCCACACCACTCCCACAGCGCTACACCACTGCACACACCACTCCCACAGCGCTACACCACTGCCCACACCACTCCCACAGCGCTACACCACTGCACACACCACTCCAACAGCGCTACACCACTGCCAGCACCACTCTCACAGCGCTACACCACTGCCCACACCACTCCCACATCGCTACACCACTGCCCACACCACTCCCACATCGCTACACCACTTCCCACACCACTCCCACAGCGCTACACCAGGGCCCACACCACTCCCACAGCGCTACACCACAGCCCACACCACTCCCACAGCGCTACACCCCTGCACACACCACTCCCACAGCGTTACACCACTGCCCAACACAGTCTCAAAGCACTACACCACGGCCCACACCACTCCAACAGCGCTACACCCCAGCACACAACACTCCCACAGCGCTACACCACTGCCAGCACCACTCTCACAGCGCTACACCACTGCCCACACCACTCCCACATCGCTACACCACTGCCCACACCACTCCCACATCGCTACACCACTTCCCACACCACTCCCACAGCGCTACACCACTGCACACACCACTCCCACAGCGCTACACCACTGCCCACACCACTCCCACAGCGCTACACCACTGCACACACCACTCCCACAGCGCTACACCACTGCACACACCACTCCCACAGCGCTACACCACTGCCAGCACCACTCTCACAGCGCTACACCACTGCCCACACCACTCCCACATCGCTACACCACTTCCCACACCACTCCCACAGCGCTACACCACTGCCCACACCACTCTCACAGCGCTACACCACTCCCCACACCTCTCCCACTGTACTACACCGCGGCTCGCACCACTCCCACAGCACTACACCACTGCCCACACAACTCCCACAGCACTACACCACTGCTCACACCAATCCCAGAGCACTACACCAATGCCCACACAACTCCCACAGCACTACACCACTGCTCACACCAATCCCACAGCGCAAAACCACAACACACACAACTCCCACAGCACTACATCACTGCCCACACCACTCCCACAGCGCTACACCACATCCCACACCACTCCCACAGCGTTACACCACTGCCCGCACCACTTTCACATCGCTACTCCAATGCCCACAACACTCCCACCGCGCTACACCACTGCCCACACCACTCCCACAGCGCTGCACCACTCCCTACACCACTCCCACCGCGCTACACCACTGCCCACACCACTCCCACAGCGCTGCACCACTTCCCACACAACTCCCACAGCGCTACACCACAGCCCACACCACTCCCACAGCGCTACACCACTGCCCACACCACTCCCACAGCGATACACCACTGCTCACACCACTCCCACAGCGCTACACCACTGCCCACACCACTCCCACAGCATTGCACCACTGCCCACACCACTCCCACAGCGCTACACCACTGCCAACACCACTCTCACAGCGCAACACCACTGCCCACACAACTCCCGCAGCTCTACACCACTGCCCACACCATTTCCACAGCGCTACACCACAACACACACCACTCCCACAGCGCTACACCACTGCCCACATCACTCCTCCAGCGCTACACCACTGCCCACACCACTCCCACAGCGCTACACAACTGCCCACACCACTCCCACGACACTACATCACTGCCCACACCACTCCCACAGGTCTACACCACATCCTCCAACACTTCCACAACGTTACACCACTGCCCACACATCACCCACAGAGCAACACCGCTGCACACACCACTCCCTCAGCGCTACACCACTGCCCACACCACTCCCACAGCGCTACACCACTGCCCACACCACTCCCACTACGCTACACATCTGCCCACACCACTCCCACTGCGCTACACCACTGCCCACACAACTACCACAGCGCTACACCACTGCCCACACCACTCCCTCAGCGCTACACCTCTGCCCACACCACTCCCACTGTGCTACACCACTGCCCACACCACCCCCACAGCACTACACCACTGCCCACACCACTCCCACTGCGTTACACCACAACCCACACCACTCCCACAGCGCTACACCACAGCCCACACCACTCCCACAGCGCTACTCCAATGCCCTCACCACTACCACAGCGCTACACCACTGCCCACACCAATCCCACAGCGCTACAGCACTGCCCACACCACTCCCACAGCGCTACAACACAGCCCACACCAGTCCAACAGCGCTACACCCCAGCACACACCACTCACACGGCACAACACCACTGCCCACACCACTCCCACAGCTCTACACCACATCCTCCAACACTCCCACAACGTTACACCACTGCCCACACATCACCCACAGCACTACACCACTGACCACACATCACCCACAGCGCTACACCACTGCCCACACCACTCCCTCAGCGCTACACCACTGCCCACAACACTCCCACTGCGCTACACATCTGCCCACACCACTCCCACAGCGCTACAACACTGCCCACACCACTACCACAGCGCTACACCACTGCCCACACCACTCCCTCAGCGCTACACCACTGCCCACACCACTCCCACTGTGCTACACCACTGCCCACAGCACACCCACTGCGCTACACCGCTGCCCACACCACCCCCACAGCACTACACCACTGCCCACACCACTCCCACAGCGCTACACCACTGCCCACACCACTCCCACTGCGCTACACAACAGCCCACACCACTCCCACTGCGTTACACCACAACCCACACCACTCCCACAGCGCAACACCACTGCCCACACCACTCCCACAGCGCTACAACACAACCCACACCACTCCCACAGCGGTACACCACTGCCCACACCACTCCCACAGCGCTACACCACTGCCCACACCACTGCCACCGCGCTACACCACTGCCCACACCTCTCCCGCAGCGCTACACCACTGCACACACCACTGCCACCGCGCTACACCACTGCCCACACCATACCCACAGCACTATACTAAAGACCACAACACTCCCACAGCGCTACAGCACTGCCCACACCACTCCCACAGCGCTACAACACAGCCCACACCAGTCCAACAGCGCTACACCCCAGCACAGACCACTCACACGGCACAACACCACTGCCCACACCACTCCCACAGCTCTACACCACATCCTCCAACACTTCCACAACGTTACACCACTGCCCACACATCACCCACAGCACTACACCACTGACCACACATCACCCACAGCGCTACACCACTGCCCACACCACTCCCTCAGCGCTACACCACTGCCCACACCACTCCCACTGCGCTACACATCTGCCCACACCACTCCCACAGCGCTACAACACTGCCCACACCACTACCACAGCGCTACACCACTGCCCACACCACTCCCTCAGCGCTACACCACTGCCCACACCACTCCCACTGTGCTACACCACTGCCCACAGCACACCCACTGCGCTACACCGCTGCCCACACCACTCCCACAGCACTACACCACTGCCCACACCACTCCCACAGCGCTACACCACTGCCCACACCACTCCCACTGCGCTACACAACAGCCCACACCACTCCCACTGCGTTACACCACAACCCACACCACTCCCACAGCGCAACACCACTGCCCACACCACTCCCACAGCGCTACAACACAACCCACACCACTCCCACAGCGGTACACCACTGCCCACACCACTCCCACAGCGCTACACCACTGCCCACACCACTGCCACCGCGCTACACCACTGCCCACACCTCTCCCGCAGCGCTACACCACTGCATACACCACTGCCACCGCGCTACACCACTGCCCACACCACACCCACAGCACTATACTAAAGACCACAACACTCCCACAGCGCTACACTAATGCCCACAACACTCCCACACCACTACACCACTGCCCACACCACACCCACAGCACTACACCATTGCCCACACCACTCGCACAGCGCTAAACCACTGCCCACACCACTCCCACAGCGCTACACCACTGCCGACACCACTGCCACCGCGCTAAACCACTGCCCACACCACTCCCACAGCGCTACACCAATTCCCACACCTCTCCCACAGCGCTACACCACTGCCCACACCACTGCCACCGCGCTACACCACTGCCCACACCACTCCCACAGCGCTACACCACGGCCCACACCATTCCCACAGCGCTACACCACTGCCCACACCACTGCCACCGCGCTACACCACTGCCCACACCACTCCCACAGCGCTACACCACTGCCCACACCACTCCCACTGCGCTACACCACTGCCCACACCACTCCCACAGCGCTACACCACTGTCCACACCACTCCCACAGCACTACACCAGGGCCCACACCTCTCCCACAGCGCTACACCACAGCCCACACCACTCCAACAGCGCTACACCCCTGCACACACCACTCCCACAGCGTTACACCACTGCCCAACACAGTCCCAAAGCACTACACCACGGCCCACACCACTCCAACAGCGCTACACCCCAGCACACCCCACTCCCACAGCAATACACCACTGCCCACACCACTCCCACAGCACTACACCATTGCCCACACCACACGCACAGCACTATACTAAAGACCACTACACTCCCACACCACTACACCACTGCCCACACCACACCCACAGCACTACACCATTGCCCACACCACTCCCAAAGCGCTAGACAAATGCCCACATCACTCCCACAGCGCTAAAACCCTGCCCAGACCATTCCATTTGCGCTACACCACTGCCCACAACACACCCACAGCGATACACCACAACCCACACCACTCCCACAGCGCTACACCACTGCCAACACCACTCCCACTGCGCTACACATCTGCCCACACCACTCCCACTGCGCTACACCACTGACCACACCACTACCACAGCGCTACACCACTGCCCACACCACTCCCACTGCGCTACACCACTGCCCGCAGCACACCCACTGCGCTACACCGCTGCCCACATCACCCCCACAGCACTACACCACTGCCCACACCACTCCCACAGCGCTAGACAACTGCCCACACCACTCCCAGAGCGCAACACCACAACCCACGCCACACCCACAGCGCTACACCACTAGCCACACCACTCTCACAGCACTACACCACTGCCCACAACACCACCACAGCGCTACAACACAACCCACACCACTCCCACAGCGGTACAACACTGCCCACAGCGCTACACCACTGCCCACACCTCTCCCACAGCACTACACCACGGCCCACACCACTCCCACAGCGCTACACCACTGCCCACACCACTGCCACCGCGCTACACCACTGCCCACGCCTCTCCCACAGCACTACACCACGGCCCACACCACTCCCATAGCGCTACACCACTGCCCACACCACTCCCACAGCACTACACCACTGTCCACACCACTCCCACAGCGCTACACCACGGCCCACACCACTCCCACAGCGCTACACCCCAGCACACACCACCCCCACAGCGTTAAACCACTGCCCAACACAGTCCCAAAGCACTACACCACTGCCCACACCACTCCAAAAGCGCTACACCCCAGCACACACCACTCCCACAGCGCTACACCACTGCACACACCACTCCCACAGCGCTACACCACTGCACACACCACTCCCACAGCAATACACCACTGCCCACACCACACACACAGCACTAAACGACAACCCACACCACTCCCACAGCGCTACACCACTGCCCACACCACTCCCACAGCACTACACCACTGCCCACACCACTCCCACAGCACTACAATACTGTCCACATCACTCCCACAGCGCTACACCACTGCCCACACCACTCCCACAGCACTACAATACTGTCCACATCACTCCCACAGCGCTACACCACAGCCCACACCACTCCCACTGCGTTACAACACAACCCACACCACTCCCACAGCGCTACACCACAGCCCACACCACTCCCACAGCACTACAATACTGTCCACACCACTCCCACAGCTCTAAACCACATCCTCCAACACTCCCACAACGTTATACCACTGCCCACACATCACCCACAGAGCAACACCACTGCACACACCACTCCCACAGCGCTACACCACTGCCCACACCACTCCCACTGCGCTACACATCTGCCCACACCACTCCCACAGCGCTACACCACTGCCCACACCACTCCCACAGCGTTACACCACAACCCACACCACTCACACAGCACTACACCACAACCCACACCACTCCCTCAGCGCTACTCCAATGCCCTCACCACTCCCACTGCGCTACACCACTGCCCACAGCACACCCACTGCGCTACACCACTGCCCACATCACCCCCACAGCACTACACCACTGCCCACACCACTCCCACAGCGCTAGACAACTTCCCACACCACTCCCACAGCTCTACACCACATCCTCCAACACTCCCACAACGTTACACCACTGCCCACACATCACCCACAGAGCAACACCACTGCACACACCACTCCCACTGCGCTACACCACTGCCCACACCACTCCCACTGCGCTACACCACTGTCCACAGCACACCCACTGCGCTACACCGCTGCCCACACCACCCCCACAGCACTACACCACTTCCCACACCACTCCCTCTGCGTTACACCACAACCCACACCACTCCCACAGCGCTACACCACAACCCACACCACTCCCACAGCGCTACACCACTGCCCACACCACTCCCACAGCGCTACTCCAATGCCCTCACCACTCCCACAGCGCTACACCATTGCCCACACCACTCCCACAGCACTACAATACTGTCCACATCACTCCCACAGCGCTACACCACAGCCCACACCACTCCCACAGCACTACAATACTGTCCACATCACTCCAACAGCTCTACACCACTGTCCACACCACTCCCACAGCGCTACACCACTGCCCACACCACTCCCACAGCACTACACCACTGCCCACACATCACCCACAGAGCAACACCACTGCACACACCACTCCCTCAGCGCTACACCACTGCCCACACCACTCCCACAGTACTACACATCTGCCCACACCACTCCCTCAGCGCTACACCACTGCCCACACCACTCCCACTGTGCTACACATCTGCCCACACCACTCCCACTGCGCTACACCACTGCCCACACCACTACCAATGCGCTACACCACTGCCCACACCACTCCTACTGCGCTACACATCTGCCCACACCACTCCAACAGCGCTACACCCCTGCACACACCACTCCCACAGCTTACACCACTGCCCAACACAGTCCCAAAGCACTACACCACGGCCCACACCACTCCAACAGCGCTACACCCCAGCACACACCACTCCCACAGCAATACACCACTGCCCACACCACTCCCACAGCACTACACCATTGCCCACACCACTTCCAAAGCGCTACACCACTGCCCACACCACACCCACAGCACTATACTAAAGACCACAACACTCCCACACCACTACACCACTGCCCACACCACACCCACAGTAGTACACCATTGCCCACACCACTCCCAAAGCGCTAGACAAATGCCCACATCACTCCCACAGCGCTAAACCCCTGCCCAGACCTTTCCATTTGCGCTACACCACTGCCCACAACACACCCACAGCGATACACCACAACCCACACCACTCCCACAGCGATACATCACAACCCACACCACTCCCACAGCGATACACCACAACCCACACCACTCCCACAGCGCTACACCACTGCCCACACCACTCCCACTGCGCTACACATCTGCCCACACCACTCCCACTGCGCTACACCACTGACCACACCACTCCCACTGCGCTACACATCTGCCCACACCACTCCCACTGCGCTACACCACTGCCCACACCACTCCCACTGCGCTACACCACTGCCCACAGCACACCCACTGCGCTACACGGCTGCCCACATCACCCCCACAGCACTACACCACTGCCCACACCACTCCCACAGCGCTAGACAACTGCCCACACCACTCCCACAGCGCAACAACACTGCCAACACCACTGCTCACACCAATCCCTCAGCGCTGCACCACAGCCCACACCAGTCCCACAGCGCTACACCACTGCTCACACCACTCCCACAGCGCTACACTACAACCCACACCACTCCCACAGCACTACACCACTGCCCACAACACCACCACAGCGCTACAACACAACCCACACCACTCCCACAGCGGTACAACACTGCCCACAGCGCTACACCACTGCCCACACCTCTCCCACAGCACTACACCACGGCCCACACCACTCCCACAGCGCTACACCACTGCCCACACCACTGCCACCGCGCTACACCACTTCCCACGCCTCTCCCACAGCACAACACCACTGTCCACACCACTCCCACAGCGCTACACCACGGCCCACACCACTCCCACAGCGCTACACCCCAGCACACACCACCCCCACAGCGTTAAACCACTGCCCAACACAGTCCCAAAGCACTACACCACTGCCCACACCACTCCAACAGCGCTACACCCCAGCACACACCACTCCCACAGCGCTACACCACTGCACACACCACTCCCACAGCGCTACACCACTGCACACACCACTCCCACAGCACTACACCACTGCCCACACCACACCCACAGCACTAAACGACAACCCACACCACTCCCACAGCGCTACACCACTGCCCACACCACTCCCACAGCACTACACCACTGCCCACACCACTCCCACAGCACTACAATACTGTCCACATCACTCCCACAGCGCTACACCACTGCCCACACCACTCCCACAGCACTACAATACTGTCCACATCACTCCCACAGCGCTACACCACAGCCCACACCACTCCCACTGCGTTACACCACAACCCACACCACTCCCACAGCGCTACACCACTGCCCACACCACTCCCACAGCGCTACACCACTGCCCACACCACTCCCACAGCACTACAATACTGTCCACATCACTCCCACAGCGCTACACCACAGCCCACACCACTCCCACAGCACTACAATACTGTCCACGCCACTCCCACAGCTCTACACCACATCCTCCAACACTCCCACAATGTTATACCACTGCCCACACATCACCCACAGCACTACACCACTGCCCACACATCACCCACAGAGCAACACCACTGCCCACACCACTCCCACAGCGCTACACCACTGCCCACACCACTCTCACTGCGCTACACATCTGCCCACACCACTCCCACAGCGCTACACCACTGCCCACACCACTCCCACAGCGTTACAACACCAACCCACACCACTCCCTCAGCGCTACTCCAATGCCCTCACCACTCCCACTGCGCTACACCACTGCCCACAGCACACCCACTGCGCTACACCACTGCCCACATCACCCCCACAGCACTACACCACTGCCCACACCACTCCGACAGCGCTAGACAACTCCCCACACCACTCCCACAGCTCTACACCACATCCTCCAACACTCCCATAACGTTACACCACTGCCCACACATCACCCACAGAGCAACACCACTGCACACACCACTCCCACTGAGCTACACCACTGCCCACACCACTCCCACAGCGCTAAACCACTGCCCACAGCACACCCACTGCGCTACACCGCTACCCACACCACCCCCACAGCACTACACCACTGCCCACACCACTCCCTCTGCGTTACACCACAACCCACACCACTCCCACAGCGCTACACCACAACCCACACCACTCCCACAGCGCTACACCACTGCCCTCACCACTCCCACAGCGCTACACCACTGCCCACACCACTCCCACAGCACTACAATACTGTCCACATCACTCCCACAGCGCTACACCACAGCCCACACCACTCCCACAGCACTACAATACTGTCCACATCACTCCAACAGCTCTACACCACTGTCCACACCACTCCCACAGCACTACACCACTGCCCACACATCACCCACAGAGCAACACCACTGCACACACCACTCCCTCAGCGCTACACCACTGCCCACACCACTCCCACAGTACTACACATCTGCCCACACCACTCCCTCAGCGCTACACCACTGCCCACACCACTCCCACTGCGCTACACATCTGCCCACACCACTCCCACTGCGCTACACCACTGCCCACACCACTACCAATGCGCTACACCACTGCCCACACCACTCCCACTGCGCTACACATCTGCCCACACCACTCCCACAGCGCTACACCGCTGCCCACACCACCCCCACAGCACTACACCACTGCCCACACCACTCCCACAGCACTACACAACTGCCCACACCACGCCCACTGAGTTACACCACAACCCACACCACTCCCTCAGCGCTACTCCAATGCCCTCACCACTCCCACTGCGCTACACCACTGCCCACATCACCCCCACAG
Organism: Cetorhinus maximus; assembly: GCF_964194155.1. Lineage (NCBI taxonomy): Eukaryota > Metazoa > Chordata > Chondrichthyes > Lamniformes > Cetorhinidae > Cetorhinus > Cetorhinus maximus. The sequence goes on from NW_027597367.1 coordinate 60,384, forward strand.
CGCTACACCACTGCCCACACCACTCCAACAGCGCTAGACAACTGCCCACATCACCCCCACAGCGCTAGACAACTGCCCACACCACTCCCACAGCGCTACAACACAACACACACCACTCCCACAGCGGTACACCACTTGCCACACCACTCCCACAGCGCTACACCACTGCCCACACCTCTCCCACAGCACTACACCACTGCCCACACCACTGCCACCGCGCTACACCACTGCCCACACCTCTCCCACAGCACTACACCACGGCCCACACCACTCCCACAGCGCTACACCACTCCCCACACCACTCCCACAGCGCTACACCACTGCCCACACCACTCCCACAGCACTACACCACTGCCCGCACCACTCCCACAGTGTTACACCACTGCCCAACACAGTCCCAAAGCACTACACCACAGCCCACACCACTCCCACAGCGCTACACCACTGCCCACACCACTCCCACAGCACTACACCACGGCCCACACCACTCCCACAGCGCTACACCACTGCCCACACCACTCCCACAGCAATACACCACTGCCCACACCACACCCACAGCACTATACAAATGCCCACACCACTCCCACAGCGCTACACTAATGCCCACAACACTCCCACACCACTACACCAGTGCCCACACCACACCCACAGCATTACACCACTACCCACACCACTCCCACAGCGCTAGAAAAATGCCCACATCACTCCCACAGCGCTACACCACTGCCCACACCACTCCCACAGCACTACACCACTGCCCACACCACTCCCACAGCGCTACACCACTGCACACACCACTCCCACAGCGCTACACCACAACCCACACCACTCCCTCAGCGCTACACCACTGCCCACACCACTACCACAGCGCTACACCACTGCCCACAGCACACCCACTGCGCTACACCACTGCCCACACCACTCCCACAGCGCTAGACAACTGCCCACACCACTCCCACAGCGCAACACCACAACCCACGCCACACCCACAGCGCAACAACGCTGCCAACACCACTGCTCACACCACTCCCTTATCGCTGCACCACAGCCCACACCACTCCCTCAGCGCTACACCACTGCCCACACCACTCCCACAGCGCTACACCACTAGCCACACCACTCTCACAGCACTACACCACTGCCCACAACACCACCACAGCGCTACAACACAACCCACACCACTCCCACAGCGCTACACCACTGCCCACACCACTCCCACAGCGCTACACCACTGCCCACACCACTGCCACCGCGCTACACCACTGCCCACACCTCTCCCACAGAACTACACCACGGCGCACACCACTCCCACAGCGCTACACCACTGCCCACACCACTCCCACAGCGCTACACCACTGTCCACACCACTCCCACAGCGCTACACCACGGCCCACACCACTCCCACAGCGCTACACCACTGCCCACACCACTCCCACAGCGTTACACCACTGCCCAACACAGTCCCAAAGCACTAGACCACTGCCCACACCACTCCAACAGCGCTACACCACTGCCCACACCACTCCCACAGCGCTACACCACTGCCCACACCACTCCCACAGCAATACACCACTGCCCACACCACACCCACAGCACTATACTAATGCCCACACCACTCCCACAGCGCTACACTAATGCCCACAACACTCCCACACCACTACACCAGTGCCCACACCACACCCACAGCGTTACACCACTACCCACACCACTCCCACAGCGCAAGACAAATGCCCACATCACTCCCACAGCGCTACACTAATGCCCACAACACTCCCACACCACTACACCAGTGCCCACACCACACCCACAGCGTTACACCACTGCCCACACCACTCCCACAGCACTACACCACTGCCCACACCACTCCCTCTGCGCTACACAACTGCCCACACCACTCCCACAGCGCTATACCACAACACACACCACACCCACAGCGCTACACCACAACACACACCACTCCCACAGCACTACACCACTGCCCACACCACTCCCACAGCGCTACACCACTGCACACACCACTCCCACAGCGCTACACCACAACCCACACCACTCCCTCAGCGCTACACCACTGCCCACACCACTCCCACAGCGCTACACCACTGCCCACAGCACACCCAAAGCGCTACACCACTGCCCACACCACTCCCACAGCGCTAGACAACTGCCCACACCACTCCCACAGCGCAACACCACAACCCACGCCACACCCACAGCGCAACAACGCTGCCAACACCACTGCTCACACCACTCCCTCATCGCTGCACCACAGCCCAGACCACTCCCTCAGCGCTACACCACTGCCCACACCACTCCCACAGCGCTACAACACAACCCACACCACTCCCACAGCGGTACACCACTGCCCACACCACTCCCACAGCGCTACACCACTGCCCACACCACTGCCACCGCGCTACACCACTGCCCACACTACTCCCACAGCGCTACACCACTGCCCACACCACTCCCACAGCGTTACACCACTGCCCACACCACTCCCACAGCGCTACACCACTGCCCACACCACTCCCACAGCGCTACACCACTGCCCACACCACTCCCACAGCGCTACACCACTGCCCACACCACTCCCACAGCGCTACACCACTGCCCACACCACTCCCACAGCGTTACACCACTGCCCAACACAGTCCCAAAGCACTACACCACTGCCCACACCACTCCCACAGCACTACACCACTGCTCACACCACCTCCACAGCGCTACACCACTGCCCACACCACTCCCACAGCAATACACCACTGCCCACACCACTCCCACAGCGCTACACCACTACCCACACCACTCCCACAGCAATACACCACTGCCCACACCACTCCCACAGCGCTACACCACTGCCCACACCACTCCCACAGCAATACACCACTGTCCACACCACTCCCACAATGCTACACCATTGCCCACACCATTCCCAAAGCGCTACACCACTGCCCACACCACACCCACAGCAATACACCACTGCCCACACCACACCCACAGCACTAAACGACAACCCACACCACTCCCACAGCGCTACGCCATTGCCCACACAACTCCCACAGCAATACACCACTGCCCACACCACACCCACAGCACTAAACGACAACCCACACCACTCCCACAGCGATACACCACAACCCACACCACTCCCACAGCGCTACACCACAACCCACACCACTCCCACAGCGATACACCACAACCCACACCACTCCCACAGCGCTACACCACTGCCCGCACCACTCCCACAGCGCTACACCACACCCACACAACTCCCACAGCGCTATACCACTGCCTATACCACTGCCACAGCGCTACAACACTGCCCACACCACTCCCACAGCGCTACACCACTGCCCACAACACTCCCAAAGCGCTACATCGCTGCCCACACCACCCCCACAGCACTACACCACTGCCCACACCACTCCCTCTGCGCTACACAACTGCCCACACCACACCCACAGCGCTATACCACAACACACACCACACCCACAGCGCTACACCACAACACACACCACTCCCACAGCACTACACCACTGCCCACACCACTCCCACAGCGCTACACCACTGCACACACCACTCCCACAGCGCTACACCACAACCCACACCACTCCCTCAGCGCTACACCACTGCCCACACCACTCCCACAGCGCTACACCACTGCCCACAGCACACCCAAAGCGCTACACCACTGCCCACACCACTCCCACAGCGCTAGACAACTGCCCACACCACTCCCACAGCGCAACACCACAACCCACGCCACACCCACAGCGCAACAACGCTGCCAACACCACTGCTCACACCACTCCCTCAGCGCTGCACCACAGCCCACACCACTCCCTCAGCGCTACACCACTGCCCACACCACTCCCACCGCGCTACAACACAACCCACACCACTCCCACAGCGGTACACCACTGCCCACACCACTCCCACAGCGCTACACCACTGCCCACACCACTGCCACAGCGCTACACCACTGCCCACACCACTCCCACAGCGCTACACCACTGCCCACACCTCTCCCACAGAACTACACCACGGCCCACACCACTCCCACAGCGCTACACCACTGCCCACACCACTCCCATAGCGCTACACCACTGCCCACACCACTCCCACAGCGTTACACCACTGCCCAACACAGTCCCAAAGCACTACACCACTGCCCACACCACTCCCACAGCACTACACCACTGCTCACACCACGTCCACAGCGCTACACCACTGCCCACACCACTCCCACAGCAATACACCACTGCCCACACCACTCCCACAGCGCTACACCACTGCCCACACCACTCCCACAGCAATACACCACTGCCCACACCACTCCCACAGCGCTACACCACTGCCCACACCACTCCCACAGCAATACACCACTGTCCACACCACTCCCACAATGCTACACCATTGCCCACACCACTCCCAAAGCGCTACACCACTGCCCACACCACACCCTCAGCAATACACCACTGCCCACACCACACCCACAGCACTAAACGACAACCCACACCACTCCCACAGCGCTACGCCATTGCCCACACAACTCCCACAGCAATACACCACTGCCCACACCACACCCACAGCACTAAACGACAACCCACACCACTCCCACAGCGATACACCACAACCCACACCACTCCCACAGCGCTACACCACAACCCACACCACTCCCACAGCGATACACCACTGCCCACACCACTCCCACAGCACTACACCACTGCCCACACCACTCCCTCTGCGCTACACAACTGCCCACACCACTCCCACAGCGCTACACCACTGCCCACACCACTCCCACAGCACTACACCACTGCCCACACCACTCCCTCTGCGCTACACAACTGCCCACACCACTCCCACAGCGCTATACCACAACACACACCACACCCACAGCGCTACACCACAACACACACCACTCCCACAGCACTACACCACTGCCCACACCACTCCCACAGCGCTACACCACTGCACACACCACTCCCACAGCGCTACACCACAACCCACACCACTCCCTCAGCGCTACACCACTGCCCACACCACTCCCACAGCGCTACACCACTGCCCACAGCACACCCAAAGCGCTACACCACTGCCCGCACCACTCCCACAGCGCTAGACAACTGCCCACACCACTCCCACAGCGCAACACCACAACCCACGCCACACCCACAGCGCAACAACGCTGCCAACACCACTGCTCACACCACTCCCTCATCGCTGCACCACAGCCCACACCACTCCCTCAGCGCTACACCACTGCCCACACCACTCCCACAGCGCTACAACACAACCCACACCACTCCCACAGCGGTACACCATTGCCCACACCACTCCCACAGCGCTACACCACTGCCCACACCACTGCCACCGCGCTACACCACTGCCCACACTACTCCCACAGCGCTACACCACTGCCCACACCACTCCCACAGCGTTACACCACTGCCCACACCACTCCCACAGCGCTACACCACTGCCCACACCACTCCCACAGCGCTACACCACTGCCCACACCACTCCCACAGCGCTACACCACTGCCCACACCACTCCCACAGCGCTACACCACTGCCCACACCACTCCCACAGCGTTACACCACTGCCCAACACAGTCCCAAAGCACTACACCACTGCCCACACCACTCCCACAGCACTACACCACTGCTCACACCACCTCCACAGCGCTACACCACTGCCCACACCACTCCCACAGCAATACACCACTGCCCACACCACTCCCACAGCGCTACACCACTGCCCACACCACTCCCACAGCAATACACCACTGTCCACACCACTCCCACAATGCTACACCATTGCCCACACCACTCCCAAAGCGCTACACCACTGCCCACACCACACCCACAGCAATACACCACTGCCCACACCACACCCACAGCACTAAACGACAACCCACACCACTCCCACAGCGCTACGCCATTGCCCACACAACTCCCACAGCAATACACCACTGCCCACACCACACCCACAGCGCTACACCACAACCCACACCACTCCCACAGCGATACACCACAACCCACACCACTCCCACAGCGCTACACCACTGCCCGCACCACTCCCACAGCGCTACACCACACCCACACAACTCCCACAGCGCTATACCACTGCCTATACCACTGCCACAGCGCTACAACACTGCCCACACCACTCCCACAGCGCTACACCACTGCCCACAACAATCCCAAAGCGCTACATCGCTGCCCACACCACCCCCACAGCACTACACCACTGCCCACACCACTCCCTCTGCGCTACACAACTGCCCACACCACACCCACAGCGCTATACCACAACACACACCACACCCACAGCGCTACACCACAACACACACCACTCCCACAACACTACACCACTGCCCACACCACTCCCACAGCGCTACACCACTGCACACACCACTCCCACAGCGCTACACCACAACCCACACCACTCCCTCAGCGCTACACCACTGCCCACACCACTCCCACAGCGCTACACCACTGCCCACAGCACACCCAAAGCGCTACACCACAACCCACACCACTCCCTCAGCGCTACACCACAACCCACACCACTCCCTCAGCGCTACACCACTGCCCACAGCACACCCAAAGCGCTACACCACTGCCCACACCACTCCCACAGCGCTAGACAACTGCCCACACCACTCCCACAGCGCAACACCACAACCCACGCCACACCCACAGCGCAACAACGCTGCCAACACCACTGCTCACACCACTCCCTCAGCGCTACACCACTGCCCACACCACTCCCACCGCGCTACAACACAACCCACACCACTCCCACAGCGCTACACCACAGCCCACACCACTGCCACCGTGCTACACCACTGCCCACACCTCTCCCACAGAACTACACCACGGCCCACACCACTCCCACAGCGCTACACCGCTGCCCACACCACTCCCACAGCGCTACACCACTGCCCACACCACTCCCACAGCACTACACCACTGCCCAACACAGTCCCAAAGCACTACACCACTGCCCACACCACTCCCACAGCGTTACACCACTGCCCAACACAGTCCCAAAGCACTACACCACTGCTCACACCACGTCCACAGCGCTACACCACTGCCCACACCACTCCCACAGCAATACACCACTGCCCACACCACTCCCACAGCGCTACACCACTGCCCACACCACTCCCACAGCAATACACCACTGCCCACACCACTCCCACAGCGCTACACCACTGCCCACACCACTCCCACAGCAATACACCACTGTCCACACCACTCCCACAATGCTACACCATTGCCCACACCACTCCCAAAGCGCTACACCACTGCCCACACCACACCCACAGCAATACACCACTGCCCACACCACACCCACAGCACTAAACGACAACCCACACCACTCCCACAGCGCTACTCCATTGCCCACACAACTCCCACAGCAATACACCACTGCCCACACCACACCCACAGCACTAAACGACAACCCACACCACTCCCACAGCGATACACTACAACCCACACCACTCCCACAGCGCTACACCACAACCCACACCACTCCCACAGCGATACACCACAACCCACACCACTCCCACAGCGCTACACCACTGCCCACACCACTCCCACAGCGCTACACCACACCCACACAACTCCCACAGCGCTATACCACTGCCTATACCACTGCCACAGCGCTACAACACTGACCACACCACTCCCACAGCGCTACACCACTGCCCACAACACTCCCAAAGCGCTACATCGCTGCCCACACCACCCCCACAGCGCTACACCACTGCCCACAACACTCCCAAAGCGCTACACCACTGCCCACACGACTCCCACTGCGTTACACCACAACCCACACCACTCCCACAGCGCTACACCGCTGCCCACACCACCCCCACAGCGCTACACCACTGCCCACACCACTCCCACTACGTTACACCACAACCCACACCACTCACACAGCGCTACACCACTGCCCACACCACTCCCACAGCACTACAATACTATCCACATCACTCCCACAGCGCTACACCACAGCCCACAATACTCCCACAGCACTACAATACTGTCCACACCACTCCCACAGCTCTAAACCACATCCTCCAACACTCCCACAACGTTACACCACTGCCCACACATGACCCACAGCACTACACCACTGCCCACACATCACCGACAGAGCAACACCACTGCACACACCACTCCCTCAGCGCTACACCACTGCCCACACCACTCCCACAGCGCTACACCACTGCCCACACCACTCCCACTGCGCTAAACATCTGCCCACACCACTCCCACTGCGCTACACCACTGCCCACACCACTCCCTCAGCGCTACACCGCTGCCCACACCACCCCCACAGCACTACACCACTGCCCACACCACTCCCACTGCGCTACACAACTGCCCACACCACTCCAACTGCGTTACACCACAACCCACACCACTCCCACAGCGCTACACCACTGCCCACACCACTCCCACAGCGCTACACCACAACCCACACCACTCCCTCAGCGCTACTCCAATGCCCTCACCACTCCCACTGCGCTACACCACTGCCCACAGCACACCCACTGCGCTACAGCACTGCCCACATCACCCCCACAGCACTACACCACTGCCCACACCACTCCCACAGCGCAACACCACAACCCACGCCAAACCCACAGCGCAACAACACTGCCAACACCAATGCTCACACCACTCCCTCAGCGCTGCACAACAGCCCACACCAGTCCCACAGCGCTACACCACTGCTCACACCACTCCCACAGCACTACACCACAACCCACACCACTCTCACAGCACTACACCACTGCCCACAACACCACCACAGCGCTACAACAAAACCCACACCACTCTCACAGCACTGCACCACTGCCCACACCACTCCCACAGCGCTACACCACTGCCCACACCACTGCCACCGCGCTACGCCACTGCCCACACCTCTCCCACAGCACTACACCACGGCCCACACCACTCCCACAGCGCTACACCACTGCCCACACCACTGCCACCGCGCTACACCACTGCCCACACCTCTCCCACAGCACTACACCACGGCCCACACCACTCCCACAGCGCTACACCACTGCCCACACCACTCCCACAGCGCTACACCACTGCACACACCACTCCCACAGCACTACACCGCTGCCCACACCACTCCCACAGCTCTACACCACTGCACACACCACTCCCACAGCGCTACACCGCTGCCCACACCACCCCCACAGCGTTACACCACTGCCCACACCACTCCCACTGCGCTACACAACTGCCCACACCACTCCCACAGCGCTACACCACAACCCACACCACTCCCACAGCAATACACCACTGCCCACACCACTCCCACTGCGTTACACCACAACCCACACCACTCCCAAAGCGCTACTCCAATGCCCACACCACTCCCACTGCGTTACACCACAACCCACACCATCCCACAGCGCTACACCACTGCCCACAGCACACCCACTGCACTACACCACTGCCCACATCACCCCCACAGCACTACACCACTGCCCACACCACTCCCACAGCACTAGACAACTGCCCACACCAGTCCCACAGCACTACACCACAACCCACACCACTCCCACAGCGCTGCACCACAACCCACACCACTCCCACAGCGATATACCACAACCCACACCACTCCCACAGCGCTACACCACAGCCCACACCACTCCCACAGCGCTACACCACTGCCCACACCACTCCCACAGCGCTACACCACTGCCCACACCACTCCCACAGCGCTACACAACACCCACACCACTTCCACAGCGCTACACCACTGCCTTTACCACTGCCACAGCGCTACAACACTGCCCACACCACTCCCACAGCGCTACACCACTGCCCACAACACTCCCACAGCGCTACACCGCTGCCCACACCACCCCCACAGCATTACACCACTGCCCACACCACTCCCGCAGCGCTACACCACAACCCACACCACTCCCACAGCACAACACCACTGCCCACACCACTCCCACTGCGCTACACAACTGCCCACACCACTCCCACAGCGCTACACCACAACCCACTCCACTCCCACAGCAATACACCACTGCCCACACCACTCCCACTGCGCTACACCACTGCCCACACCACTCCCACAGCGCTACACCACAACCCACTCCACTCCCACAGCAATACACCACTGCCCACACCACTCCCACAGCGCTACACCACAACCCACACCACTCCCACAGCACTAAGCCACTGCCCACACCACTCCCACTGCGTTACACCACAACCCACACCACTCCCACAGCGCTACACCACTGCCCACACCAATCCCACAGCGCTACACCACTGCCCACACCACTCCCACAGCGCTACACCACTGCCCACACCACTCCCACAGCGCTACTCCAATGCCCTCACCACTCCCACAGCGCTACACCACTGCCCACACCAATCCCACAGCGCTACACCACAGCCCACACCACTCCCACAGCACTACAATACTGTGCACACCACTCCCACAGCTCTACACCACATCCTCCAACACTCCCACAACGTTACACCACTGCCTACACATCACCCACAGCACTACACCACTGCCCACACATCACCCACAGCACTACACCACTGCCCACACATCACTCACAGAGCAACACCACTGCACACACCACTCCCACAGCACTACACCACTGCCCACACCACTATACTGCGCTACAAATCTGCCCACACCACTCCCACTGCGCTACACCACAGCCCACACCACTACCACAGCGCTACACCACTGCCCACACCACTCCCTCAGCGCTACACCGCTGCCCACACCACCCCCACAGCACTACACCACTGCCCACACCACTCCCACTGCGCTACACAACTGCCCACACCACTCCCTCTGCGTTACACCACAACCCACACCACTCCCACTGCGCTACACCACTGCCCACACCACTCCCACAGCGCTACACCACTGTCCACACCACTCTCACAGCACTACACCACAACCCACACCACACCCACAGCGCTACACCACTGCCCACACCACTCCCACAGCGCTACACCACTGCCCACACCACTCCCACAGCACTACACCACAACCCACACCACACCCACAGCGCTACACCACTGCCCACAACTCCCTGCAGGTGCAGTGTCAGTAATTGAGGGAGTGCTGCACTATTGGAGTGTCAGTAATTGAGGGTGGGCTGCACTATTGGAGGGTCAGGAATTGATGGTTTGCTGCAAATTTGGAGTGTCAGTAATTGAGGGTGTGCTGCACTATTGGAGTGTCAGTAATTGAGTGTGTGCTGCACTATTGGAGTGTCAGTAATTGAGGGTGTGCTGCACTATTGGAGTGTCAGTAATTGAGGGTGTGCTGCACTATTGGAGTGTCAGTAATTGAGGATGAGCTGCACTATTGGAGTGTCAGTAATTGAGGGTGTGGTGCATTATTGGAGGGTCAGTAATTGATGGTTTGCTGCAAATTTGGAGTGTCAGTAATTGAGGGTGTGCTGCACTATTGGAGGGTCAGTAATTGAGGGTGTGCTACACTATTGTAGTGTCTCGAATTGATGGTGTGCTACACTATTGGAGTGTCAGTTATAGAGGGTGTGCTGCACTATTGGAGGGTCAGTAATTGAGGGTGTGCTGCACTATTGGAGGGTCAGTAATTGAGGGTGTGCTGCACTATTGTAGGGTCAGTAATTGAGGGTGTGCTGCACTACTGTAGTGTCAGTAATTGAGGGTGTGCTGCACTATTGGAGGGTCAGTAATTGAGGGTGTGCTGCACTACTGTAGTGTCAGTAATTGAGGGTGTGCTGCACTATTGGAGGGTCAGTAATTGAGGGTGTGCTGCACAATTCGGGTGTCAGTAATTGAGGGTGTGCTGCACTATTGGAGGGTCAGTAATTGAGGGTGTGCTGCACTACTGTAGTGTCAGTAATTGAGGGTGTGCTGCACTATTGGAGGGTCAGTAATTGAGGGTGTGCTGCACAATTGGGGTGTCAGTAATTGAGGGTGTGCTGCACTATTAGAGTGTCAGTAATTGAGGGTGTGCTGCACTATTGGAGGGTCAGTAATTGAGGGTGTGCTGCACTATTGGAGTGTCAGTAATTGAGGGTGTGCTGCACTATTAGAGTGTCAGTAATTGAGGGTGTGCTGCACTATTGGAGGGTCAGTAATTGAGGGTGTGCAGCACTATTGGATGGTCAGTAATTGAGGGTGTGCTGCACTATTGGAGGGTCAGTATTTTTGAAAAAGAGTGAGACCACGGGGAGGTTAAAGGGACAGAGTGTGAGATCACGGTGAGGTTAAAGGGCCAGAGATTGATCACGAGGAGGTTAATGGGACAGAGAGTGAGATCACGGGGAGGTTAAAGGGACAGAGAGTGAGATCACGGGGAGGTTAAAGGGACAGAGAGTGATATCACGGGGAGGTTAAAGGGGCAGAGAATGAAATCACGGAGTGGTTAAAGGGACAGAGAGTGAGATCAAGAGGAGGTTAAGGGGACAGAGAATGAGATCACGGGGAGGTTAAAGGGACAGAGAGTGAGATCACGGGGAAGTTAAAGGGACAGAGAGTGAGATCATGGGGAGGTTAAAGGGACAGAGAGTGAGATCACGGGAATGTTAGATGGACAGAGAGTGAGATCACGAGGATGTTAAAGGGACAGAGAGTGATCACGGGGAGGTTAAAGTGACAGAGAGTGAGATCACGGGGAGGTTAAAGGGACAGTGAGTGAGACCACGGGGAGGTTAAAGGGACACAGAGTGGGATCACGGGGACATTAAAGGGGCAGAGAGTGAGATCACGGTGAGGTTAAAGGGCCAGAGATTGATCACGAGGAGGTTAATGGGACAGAGAGTGAGATCACGGGGAGGTTAAAGGGACAGAGAGTGAGATCACGGGGAGGTTAAAGGGACAGAGAGTGATATCACGGGGAGGTTAAAGGGGCAGAGAATGAAATCACGGAGAGGTTAAAGGGACAGAGAGTGAGATCACGGGGAAGTTAAAGGGACAGAGAGTGAGATCATGGGGAGGTTAAAGGGACAGAGAGTGAGATCACGGGAATGTTAGATGGACAGAGAGTGAGATCACGAGGATGTTAAAGGGACAGAGAGTGATCACGGGGAGGTTAAAGTGACAGAGAGTGAGATCACGGGGAGGTTGAAGGGACAGAGAGTGAGTTCACCTGGAGGTTAAAGGGTCAGTGAGTGAGATCACGGGGAGCTTAAAGGGATAGAGTGATATCAAGGGGAGGTTAAAGTGACAGAGAGTGAGATCACGGGGTGGTTAAAGGGGCAGAGAATGAGATCACGTGGAGGTTAAAGGGACAGAGAGTGAGATCACGGGGAAGTTAAAGGGACAGAGAGTGAGATCACGGGGAGGTTAATGGGACAGTTAGTGAGATCACGAGGAGTTTAAAGGGATAGAGTTTGAGATCACGTGGATGTTATTGGGAATGAGAGTGAGATCACGGGGAGGTTAAGGGGTCAGAGAGTGAGATCACGGTGACGTTAATGGGACAGAGATTGAGAACACTGGGAGGTTAAAGGTACAGAGAGTGAGATCACGGGGAGTTTAAAGGGACAGAGAGTGAGATCAGGTGCAGTGAAAGGGACAGAGTGTGCTTTCTCGGGGAGGTTAAAGAGACAGAGAGTTAGATCACGGGGAGTTTAAAGGGACAGAGTGTGAGATCACGGGGAGTTTAAAGGGAGAGAGAGTGAGTTCTCGGGGAGGTTAAAGGGACAGAGAGTGAGATCACGGGGAGTTTAAAGGTCCAGAGTGTAAGATCACGGGGAGGTTAAAGGGACAGAGAGTGAGATCACGGGGTGCTTAAAGGGATAGAGTGATATCAAGGGGATGTTGAAGTGACAGAGAGTGAGATCACGGGGAGGTTAAAGGGACAGAGAGTGATTTCATGGGGTGCTTCAAGGGAAAGAGAGTGAGATCACGGGTAGGATAAAGGGACAGAGACTGAGATCACTGGGAGGTTAAAGGGACAGAGAGTGAGATCACGGGGCGGTTAAAGGGGCAGAGATTGAGATCACGGGGAGATTAAAGAGACAGAGAGTGAAATCACGTGGAGGTTAAAGGGACAGAGAGAGAGAACACGGGGATGTTAAAGGGACAGTGAGTGAGATCACGGGGAGGTTAAAGGGACAGAGAGTGAGATCACGGGGTTGTAAAAGGGACAGCGAGAGAGATCACGTGGAGGTTAAAGGGACAGAGAGTGAGATCACAAGAAGGTTAAACTTACACAGAGTGAGATCACGGGGAGGTTAAAGGGACAGAGAGAGTGATCACAGGGAGGTTAAACGTACACAGAGTGAGATCACGGGGAGGTTAAAGGGACAGAGATTGAAATCACGGGGATGTTTTAGGGACTGAGAGTGAGTTCACGGGGAGGTAAACGGGACAGAGAGTGAGATCACTGGGAGGTTAAAGGGACAGAGAGTGTGATCACGGGGTGGTTAAAGAGACAGAGATTTGATCACGGGGAGCTTAAAGGGACAGAAAATGAGATCACGGAGAGGTTAAAGGGACAGAGAGTGAGATCACGGGAAGATTACATGGCCAGAGTGAGATCACTGGGACGTTAAAGGCACCGAGATTGAGATCACGGAGCGGTAAAAGGGACAGAGAGTGAGATCACGGGGAGGTTAAAGGGACAGTGAATGAGATCACGGGGAGGTTAAAGGGACAGAGAGTGAGATCATGGGGACGTTAAAGGGAAAGTGAGTGAGATCACGGGGAGGTTAAAGGGACAGAGAGTGAGATTACGGGGAGGGCAAAGTGACAGAGAGTGAGATCACGGGGAGGTTAAAGGGACCGAGAGTGAGAGCACGGGGAGGTTAAAGGGACAGAGAGTGAAATCACGGGGATGTTTAAGGGATAGAGAGTGAGATCACGGGAAAGTTAAAGTGAAAGAGAGTGAGATCACGAGGATGTTTAAGGGATAGAGAGTGAGATCACGGGAAAGTTAAAGGGAAAGAGAGTGAGATCACGAGGAATTTAAAGGTACAGAGTGTGAGATCACAGGGAGGTTAAAGGGACAGAGAGTGATTTCACGGGGTGGTTAAAGTGACACAGAGAGAGATCACAGGGAGGTTAACGGGACAGTGAGTGAGATCACGGGGAAGTTAAAGGGACAGAGAGAGAGATCACAGCGAGGTTAAAAATACACAGAGTGAGATCACAGGGAGGTTAAAGGGACAGAGAGTGAGATCATGGGGATGTTTGAGGGACTGAGAGTGAGATAACGGGGAGGTAAACGGGACAGAGAGTGAGATCACGGGGAGGTTAAATGGACAGAGAGTGAGATCACGGGGAGGTTAAAGAAATAGTGTGAGATCAAGGGGACGTTAAAGGGACAGAGTGTGAGATAACGGGGAGGTTAGAAGGACAGGGAGTGAGATCACGGGGAGGATAAAGGGGCAGGGAGTGAGATCACGGGGAGGTTAAAGGGACAGAGAGTGAGACCACGGGGAGGTTAAAGGGGCAGAGAATGAGATCACGGGGAGGTTAAAGGGACAGAGAGTGAGATCACGGGGAGGTTAATGGGACAGAGAGTGAGATCACGAGGAGTTTAAAGGGATAGAAAATGAGATCACGTGGATGTTATTGGGAATGAGAGTGAGATCACGGGAGGTTAAGGGGACAGAGAGTGAGATCACGGGGAGGCTAATGGGACAGAGATTGAGAACACTGGGAGGTTAAAGGGGCAGAGAGTCAGATCAAGGGGACGTTAATTGGGATAGAGTTTGAGAACACTGGGAGGTTAAAGGGACAGAGAGTGAGATCACGGGGAGGTTCAAGGGACAGAGAGTGAAATCACGGGGAGGTTAAAGGGACAGAGAGTGAGATCAGGTGCAGTGAAAGGGACAGAGTGTGAGTTCTCGGGGAGGTTAAAGAGACAGAGAGTGAGATCAGGGGGAGTTTAAAGGTACAGAGTGTGAGGTCACGGGGAGGTTAAAGGGACAGAGAGTGATTTCACGGGGTGGTTAAAGTGATAGAGAGAGAGATCACAGGGAGGTTAACGGGACAGTGAGTGAGATCACGGGGAAGTTAAAGGGACAGAGAGAGAGATCACAGGGAGGTTAAACATACACAGAGTGAGATCACGGGGAGGTTAAAGGGACAGAGAGAGAGATCACGGGGAGGTTAAAGGGACAGAGAGTGAGATCAAGGGGACGTTAAAGGGACAGAGAGTGAGATCACGGGGAGGTTAGAAGGACAGGGAGTGAGATCACGGGGAGGATAAAGGGACAGAGAGTTAGAACACGCGATTGTTAAAGGGACAGAGAGTGAGATCACGAGGAGGTTAAAGGGACAGAGAGTGAGACCACGGGGAGGTTAAAGGGGCAGAGAATGAGATCACGGGGAGGTTAAAGGGACAGAGAGTGAGATCACGGGGAGGTTAATGGGACAGTTAGTGAGATCACGAGGAGTTTAAAGGGATAGAAAATGAGATCACGTGGATGTTATTGGGAATGAGAGTGAGATCACGGGGAGGTTAAGGGGTCAGAGAGTGAGATCACGGGGAGGTTAATGGGACAGAGATTGAGAACACTGGGAGGTTAAAGGGACAGAGAGTGAGATCACGGGGAGGTTAAAGGGACAGAGAGTGATATCACGGGGAGGTTAAAGGGACAGAGAGTGAGATCAGGTGCAGTGAAAGGGACAGAGTGTGAGATCACGGGGAGGTTAAAGGGACAGAGAGTGATTTCACTGGGTGGTTAAAGTGACAGAGAAAGAGATCACAGGGAGGTTAACGGGACAGTGAGTGAGATCACGGGGATGTTAAAGGACAGAGAGAGAGATCACAGGGAGGTTAAACATACACAGAGTGAGATCACGGGGTGGTTAAAGGGACAGAGAGAGAGATCACGGGGATGTTTTAGGGACTGAGAGTGAGATCACGGGGAGGTAAACGGGACAGAGAGTGAGATCACGGGGAGATTAAAGGGACAGAGAGTGAGATCACGGGGAGGTTAAAGAGATAGTGTGAGATCAAGGGGACGTTAAAGGGACAGAGAGTGAGATCACGGGGAGGTTAGAAGGACAGAGAGTGAGATCACGGGGAGGATAAAGGGACAGAGAGTTAGAACACGGGATGGTTAAAGGGACGGAGAGTGAGATCACGAGGAGGTTAAAGGGGCAGAGAGTGAGATCACGGGGAGGTTAAATGGACAGAGAGTGAGGCCACGGGGAGGTTAAAGGAGCAGTGATTGAGATCACGGGCAGGTTAAACGGACATAGAGTGAGATCACGGTGAGGTTAAAGGGATAGAAAATGAGATCACGTGGATGTTATTGGGAATGAGAGTGAGATCACGGGGAGGTTAAGGGGTCAGAGAGTGAGATCACGGGGAGGTTAAAGGGTCAGAGAGTCAGATCACGGGGACGTTATTTGGGATAGAGATTGGGAACACTGGGAGGTTAAAGGGACAGAGAGTGAGATCACGGGGAGGTTAAAGGGACAGAGAGTGAAATCCCGGGGAGGTTAAAGGGACAGAGAGTGAGATCACGGGGAGTTTAAAGGGACAGAGTGTGAGATCACGGGGAGGTTAAAGGGACAGAGAGTGAGTCCTTGGGGAGGTTAAAGGGACAGAGAGTGAGATCACGGGGAGTTTAAAGGTACAGAGTGTGAGGTCACGTGGAGGTTAAAGGGATAGAGAGTGATTTCACGGGGTGGTTAAAGTGAGAGAGAGAGAGATCACAGGGAGGTTAAAGAGATAGTGTGAGATCAAGGGGACGTTAAAGGGACAGAGAGTGAGATCACGGGGAGGTTAGAAGGACAGAGAGTGAGATCACAGGGAGGTTAACGGGACAGTGAGTGAGATCACGGGGAAGTTAAAGGGACAGAGAGAGAGATCACAGGGAGGTTAAACATACACAGAGTGAGATCACAGGGAGGTTAACGGGACAGTGAGTGAGATCACGGGGATGTTAAAGGGACAGAGAGAGAGATCACAGGGAGGTTAAACATACACAGAGTGAGATCACGGGGTGGTTAAAGGGACAGAGAGAGAGATCACGGGGATGTTTTAGGGACTGAGAGTGAGATCACGGGGAGCTAAACGGGACAGATAGTGAGATCACGGGGAGGTTAAAGGGACAGAGAGTGAGAACACGGGGAGGTTAAAGAGATAGTGTGAGATCAAGGGGACGTTAAAGGGACAGAGAGAGACATCACGGTGAGGTTAGAAGGACAGGGAGTGAGATCACGGGGAGGATAAAGGGACAGAGAGTTAGAACACGCGATGGTTAAAGGGACAGAGAGTTAGATCACGAGGAGGTTAAAGGGGCAGAGAGTGAGATCACGGTGAGGTTAATGGGCCAGAGAGTGATCACGAGGAGGTTAAAGGGGCAGAGAGTGAGATCACGGGGATGTTATAGGGACAGAGAGTGAGACCACGGGGAGGTTAAAGGGGCAGAGAATGAGATCACGGGGAGGTTAAAGGCACAGAGAGTGAGATCACGGGGAGGTTATTGGGACAGTTAGTGAGATCACGAGGAGTTTAAAGGGATAGAAAATGAGATCACGTGGATGTTATTGGGAATGAGAGTGAGATCACGGGGAGGTTAAGGGGTCAGAGAGTGAGATCACGGGGAGGTTAATGGGACAGAGATTGAGAACACTGGGAGGTTAAAGGGGCCGAGAGTCAGATCACGGGGATGTTAATTGGGACAGAGATTGAGAACACTGGGAGGTTAAAGGGACAGAGATTGAGATCACGGGGAGTTTAAAGGGACAGAGAGTGAGATCAGGTGCAGTGAAAGGGACAGAGTGTGAGTTCTAGGGAAGGTTAAAGAGACAGAGAGTGAGATCACGGGGAGTTTAAAGGGACAGAGTGTGAGATCACGGGGAGGTTAAAGGGACAGAGAGTGATTTCACGAGGTGGTTAAAGTGACAGAGAGAGAGATCACAGGGAGGTTAATCATACACAGAGTGAGATCACGGGGAGGTTAAAGGGACAGAGATTGAGATCACGGGGATGTTTTAGGGACTGAGAGTGAGATAACGGGGAGGTAAACGGGACAGAGAGTGAGATAACGGGGAGGTAAACGAGACAGAGAGTGAGATCACGGGGAGGTTAATGGGACAGAGAGTGAGATCACGGGGAGGTTAAAGAGATAGTGTGAGATCAAGGGGACGTTAAAGGGACAGAGAGTGAGATCACGGGGAGGTTAGAAGGACAGAGAGTGAGATCACGGGGTGGTTAAAGGGACAGAGTGTCAGATCACGGGGAGGATAAAGGGACAGAGAGTTAGAACACGGGATGGTTAAAGGGACAGAGAGTGAGATCACGATGAGGTTAATGTGCCAGATAGTGATCACGAGGAGGTTAAAGGGGCAGAGAGTCAGATCACGGGGAGGTTAAATGGACAGAGAATGAGATCACGAGGAGGTTAAGGGGACAGAGAGTGAGATCACGGGGAGGTTAATGGGACAGAGAGTGAGATCACCGGAAAGTTAAAGGGACAGAGAGTGAGATCACGGGGAGGTAAACGGACAGAAAGTGAGATCTCGGGGAGGTTAAAGGGACAGAGAGTGCGATCACGGGGAGGTTAGAAGGACAGAGAATGAGATCACGGGGTGGTTAAAGGGACAGAGTGTGAGATCACGGGGAGGATAAAGGGACAGAGAGTTAGAACACGGGTTGGTTAAAGGGACAGAGAGTGAGATCACGGTGAGGTTAATGTGCCAGAGAGTGATCATGAGGATGTTAAAGGGGCAGAGAGTGAGATCACGGGGAGGTTAAATGGACAGAGAGTGAGACCACGGGGTGGTTAAAGGAGCAGAGATTGAGATCACGGGGAGGTTAAAGGGACAGAAAGTGATATCACGAGGAAGTTAAGGGGACAGAGAGTGAGATAACGGGGAGGTTAAAGGGACAGAGAGTGAGATCACGGGGTGGTTAAAGGGGCAGAGAATGAGATCACTGGGAGGTTAAAGGGACAGAGAGTGAGATCACCGTAAAGTTAAAGGGACAGAGAGTGTCATCATGGGGAGGTTGAAGGGACAGAAGGTGAGATCATGGGGAGGTTAAAGGTACAGAGAGTGAGATCACGGGAAGATTAAATGGCCAGTTTGAGATCACTGGGACGGTAAAGGCACCGAGATTGAGATCACGGAGCGGTTAAAGGGACAGAGAGTGAGATCACGGGGAGATTAAAGGGACAGAGAATGAGATCATGGGGAGGTTAAAGGGACATAGAGTGAGATCACAGGGAGGTTAAAGGGACAGAGAGTGAGATCACAGGTAGGTTAAAGGGACAGAGAGTATGATCATCGGGAGGTTAAAGGGACAGAGAGTGAGATCACAGGTAGGTTAAAGGGACAGAGAGTATGATCATCGGGAGGTTAAAGGGACAGAGAGTGAGAGCACGGGGAGGTTAAAGGGACAGAGAGTGAGATTACGGGGAGGGCAAAGTGACTGAGAGTGAGATCACGGGGAGTGTAATGGGACGGAGAGTGAGATCACGGGGAGGATAAAGGGACAGAGAGTGAGATCACGGGGAGGTTAAGGGGACAGAGATTGAGATCACGGGGTGGTTAATGGGACAGAGAGTGAAATCACGGGGATGTTTAAGGGATAGAGAGTGAGATCACGGGAAAGTTAAGGCGACAGAGAGTGAGCTCACGGGGTGTTTAAAGGGAGAGAAAGTGAGATCATGGCGATGTTAATGGGACAGAGAGTGAGTTCACGGTGAGGTTAATGGGACAGAGAGTTAGATGACGGGGATGTTAAATGGACAGAGAGTGAGATCACGGGGTGGTTAATGGGACAGAGATTGAGATCACGGGGAGGTTAAAGGGAAAGAGAGTGAGTTCAAGGGGAGGATAAAGGGACAGAGAATTAGGTGACGGGGAGGTTAAATTTACAGAGAGTGAGATCACGGGGAGGTTAAAGGGACAGAGAGTGAGAAGACGGGGAGGTTAAAGGGACAGAGAGTGAGATCACGGGGAGGTTAAAGGGATAGAGTGAGATCAAGGGGAGGATAAAGGGACAGAGAGTGAGATCACGGGGAGGTTAAAGGGGCATCGAGTGAGATCACGGTGAGGTTAAAGGGCCAGAGAGTGATCACGAGGAGGTTAAAGGGACAGAGAGTGAGATCAAGAGGAGGTTAAGGGGACAGAGAATGAGATCACGGGGAGGTTAAAGGGACAGAGAATGAGATCACGGGGAGGTAAAGGGGGCAGAGAATGAGATCACTGGGAGGTTAAAGGGACAGAGAGTGAGATCACGGGGAAGTTAAAGGGACAGAGAGTGAGATCACGGGGAGGTTAAAGGGAGAGAAGGTGAGATCACGGGGAGGTTAAAGGGACAGAGAGTGAGATCACGGGGAGGTTAAAGGGACAGAGAGTGAGGTCACGGGTATGTTAGAGGGACAGAGAGTGAGATCACGGGGATGTTAAAGGGACAGAGAGTGATCACGGGGAGGTTAAAGTGACAGAGAGTGAGATCACGGCGAGGTTAAAGGGAAAGAGAGTGAGATCACGGCGAGGTTAAAGAGACAGAGCGTGAGATCACGGGAGGGTTAAAGGAATAGAGAGTTAGATCACGGGAAGGTTTAAGAGACACAGAGTGAGATCACGTGGAGGTTAAAGGGACAGAGAGTGAGATCACAGGCAGCTTAAAGGGATAGAGTGATATCAAGGGGAGAGTAAAGTGACAGAGAGTGAGATCACGGGGAGGTTAAAGGTACAGAGAGTGAGATTACGGGGAGGTTAAAGGTACAGAGAGTGAGGTCACGGGGCGGTTAAAGGGCCAGAGACTGAGATCACGGGGAGGTTAAAGAGACAGAGAGTGAAATCACGTGGAGGTTAAAGGGACAGAGAGAGAGATCACGGGGAGGTTAAAGGGACAGAGAGTGAGATCACGGGGAGGTTAAAGGGACTGTGAGTGAGATCACGGGGTTGTAAAAGGGACAGAGAGAGAGATCACGTGGAGTTTAAAGGGACAGAGAGTGAGATCACGGGGAGGTTAAAGGGACAGAGAGAGAGATCACAGGGAGGTGAAACGTACACAGAGTGAGATCACGGGGAGGTTAACAGGACTGTGAGTGAGATCACGGGGAGGTTAAAGGGACAGAGAGTGTGATGACGGGAAAGTTAAAGGGACAGAGAGTGAGATCACGGGGAGGTTAAAGGAACAGAGAGTGAGATCACGGGGCGGTTAAATGGACAGAGACTGAGATCACGGGGAGGTTAAAGGGACAGAGAGTGAGATACCGGGGAGGTTAATGGGACAGTGAGTGAGAACACGAGGAGATTAAAGGGATAGAAAATGAGATCACGTGGATGTTATTGGGAATGAGATTGAGATCACGGGGAGGTTAAGGGGACAGAGAGTGAGATCACGGGGAGGTTAATGAGACAGAGATTGAGAACGCTGGGAGGTTAAAGGGACAGAGAGTGAGATCACGGGGAGGTTAAAGGGACAGAGAGTGAGATCACGGGGAGGTTAAAGGGACAGAGAGTGAGATCAGGTACAGTGAAAGGGACAGAGTGTGAGTTCTCGGGGAGTTTAAAGTGACAGAGAGTGAGATCACGGGGAGCTTAAAGGGACAGAGAATGAGATCACGGGGAGGTTAAAGGGACTGAGAGTGAGATCACGGAATGGTTAAAGGGATAGAGAGTGAGATCACGGGGAGGTTAAATGGACAGAGAGTGAGATCACGGGGAGGTTAAAGGGACTGAGAGTGAGATCACGGGGAGGTAAAAGGGACTGAGAGTGAGATCACGGGGAGGTTAAAGGGACTGAGAGTGAGATGACGGGGAGGTTAATGGGACTGAGAGTGAGATCACGGGTAGGTTAACCGGACAAAGAGTGAGATCACGGGGAGGTTAAAGGGACAGAGAGAGTTAATGGGGAGGTTAAAGCGACAGAGAGTGAGATCACGGGGAGTTTAAAGGGACAGAGGGTGAGATCATGGGGAGTTTAAAGGGACAGAGAGTGATATCACGGGGAGTGTAAACGGACAGAGATTGAGATCACGGGGAGGAGTAAGGGAAAGTGAGTGAGTTTACATGGAGGTTAAAGGGACAGAGAGTGAGATCACGGGTAGGTTAAAGGTACAGAGAGTGAGATCACGGGTAGGTTAAAGGTACAGAGTGCGATCACGGGGACGTTAAAGGGACAGGGAATGAGATCACGGGGAGTTTAAAGGGACAGAGATTGAGATCACGGGAAGGTTAAAGGGACAGAGAGTCAGCTCACGGGGAGGTTAAATGGACAGAGAGTGAGATCACGGTTTGTTTAAGGGATTGAGAGTGAGATCACGGGGAGGATAAATGTACAGAGATTGAGGTTTAAGGATCAGAGAGTTTAATTACGGGAACAGTTAAAGGAACAGAGAATGAGATCAGGGAAGGTTAAAGGGACAGAGTGGGTTGACGGGAAGGTTAAAGGTACAGAGAGTGAGATCACGGGGTGGTTAAAGGTACAGAGAGTGAGATCACGGGGAGGTTAACGGGACAGAGAGTGAGATCACGGGCTGTTTAAAGGGACAGAGAGTGAGTTCACGGGGAGGTTCAAGGGACAGAGAATGAGATCACGGGGAGGTTAAAGGGACAGAGAATGAGATCACGGGGAGGTTAAAGGGACAGAGAGTGAGATCACGGGGAGGTTGAAGGGACAGAGAGTGAGATTATGGGGAGTTAAAAGGGACAGAGAGTGAGAACACGGGGAGGTTAAATGGTCAGAGAGTGAGATCACGGAAAGGTTAAAGGAGCAGAGAGTGAGATCACGGGGAGGGTAACGGGACAGAGAGTCAGATCACGGGCAGTTTAAAGGGACAGGGAGTGAGATCACGGGGAGGTTAAAGGGACAGAGAGTGAGCTCACGGGGAGGTTAACGGGACAGAGAGTGAGACCACGGGGAGCTAAAATGGACAGAGAGTGAGATCACGGTTTGTTAAAGGGACAGAGAGTGAGATCACGTGGAGGTTAAAAGGACAGAGAATGAGTTCACGGGGAGGTTAAAGGAAGAGAGAATGAGATCAGGGAAGCTTAAAGGGACAGAGTGAGATGACAGGAAGGTTAATGGGAAAGAGATTGAGATCACGGGGAGGTAAAAGGGACAGAGAGTGAGATCACGGGGAGGTAAAAGGGACAGAGAGTGAGGTCACGGGGAGG